>NW_024387396.1:0-183646 GCF_900408965.1 Simochromis diagramma
GTGCCAGCAGGTCACTCCTCACTGGACACTCACCTGTATTTGCACTACAGTCGTTCCCTTCACTGACCTTTGCTCTCCTTCTCTTTTCCATCAGGTTGTGTAAAACTGAAACAGGCATTAAATGTTTACTACAAATGATGCTTTACACAGAAATGCATTGTTAGCTGTTTTTACACACCAGCCTGTGTGAACCTTTCGTCTGAGCATGGGGTCAAAGGTCAGGACAGAAATGCAGCACTGTAACACATATACATATGTAAAACATCAGACATTTGACTGATTTGTGTTGTGACAGCTAGTTTTTTCTTTATACAAATAAATCATCATCACACACAGAAGAAATGTACAGACCGTACATTTATTAGCTAATATCAGTGGATACAAGAAAAATGGTATAAAGACAAACACTAGCAGCCTTAGCGTTTCTGTTCTGAATCTCTAATCTTGTCAGGGTCCTGGGTCTCCTGACCCAGCGTTTTAGTTCATTGTGATTTTTGTATTATTGTACTTGATGTGAGTTTCTATGGTTTCTAGTTTCGATCCCTTGCCATTCATGTTTCTCTATGTCCCCTCTATTCTGTGTAAGTCTGTGTCTGCATGTTTGAGTTCCCCTCTGTGTCTCTCGGTTCTTAGAGTCCTCTGCCTTATGGTTTATGTCTCTGTTTTTCTTAGTTGCTGTCTCCACTGTGTCAAGTTCGCGTCTCTGTGTGATCCTTCCTGTTTTACTTTGTAGGTCCGTGTCTTATGTGAATGTGTCCTGCTTTGCTTGTCTCGTCAGTTCTAATTTCCCCCAGCTGTGCCCTCCTTCTGTGTCTCATTCTCCTCGTTACTTCCCAGTGTATTTAGACCCTGTGTTTCTCTGAGTCAGTGTTGCGTCGTACCCTCAACAAGCTGTGTGTGTTTTGCCTCCGTGTTACCAGTGTTTTGTTTCCAGCTCTAGTTCCAGTTCAGTATTTCTGCTTCAGTGTTTTAGTCCACCAGCGTTTTTGTTTGTCTTTTGGTGAGTTTAGTTAGTAAGAGGTTTTCCAGCAATAAAGCTGCGCTTTAAGTTGAACTTCTGTGTCTGAGTCCTGCATTTTGGATCCACCACTCCTGCTTGCCCGCCTGCCACACAGCCAACCATGACAAATCTCTCACAGACATTCATCAAACCCTGTCAGCTATCAGCTTTCAACATAAGAAAAGTATTAGGCCTCATTGAAAAACAGTCTGTTTGCAGATGAAGTACTTTAAAAACTATACTTAAAAACATTTCATACACAAATCTGTCATTTATCTAGATTTTCTTGACTGAGTTTACAATTTACTAGAACTGCCAAAAAACATGAATACAAACAAATGATGAAGGATCCACTTCAAGGAAAGTGGAAAAGCTGCTGTTTGCAGCTAGCAGAGGCTAACAGAGGCTAATACCAACGCTAACCAACAGTTTAGCATATCGTCGACAGCTCACCTCAGCATGGCTGTCCTCGGTCAGCAGTGAGCTTTATTAACATGCACAAAGTGTTACACCCTGTTTGAGAGTAAATAAAAGTGGACATTTCTCAGCTCCAGCACTGACAGCTGAGGTAAATGGTGGACCGACAGCTTATTCACAAAATGGGAAAAACTCCGGTCCAGAATCCGGTCCAGTCCTCGTGGCAGTAAAAACTGTAATCATGCATACATGCTTTTGTCACACCTGAACATTTCGTACAATATAATTGAAGTTTTGGATTTAAAAATTTAGCAGACGTGAACGAGCAACATTCCTGATGAGGCTGGTCAACGCTGTTCAACTAGAAGCCTACGTGGATGATATCCCAGCCTACACATCCCCCTGAACTGAATTGCCTCAGTGAAATACTTGCTCACTCACACCAAACTTCATTAAATGTGAATGTGTTACCTTGCTGGTTCCCAGTTGCAGCTTAAGTGCATCCAATATTAGATTTCCCAGCTTTTCAAACACACCATGAGCTGTGCCATTTTCTGGGCACAGCAGGTTAATACCACATAAAGATTTCCTGATGTTGTATCTCCAATAACAGGTCACGGCATTTCGCTCTCGAGGCAGCCAGTGCCCTCCCTGCAGTCCCAAAAGGTTGATTCGGTTCATCTTGACACACACCTGTGTGCACTTGTATTCAGAAGGTTTTTCCGTGTAACGATCTGATAGTGGGTGTGGGGAGTCATAGCGGGCATGGACAAGATTCAGTATGAGGTACCGAGGTATTCGGGTGAGACCACTTGCTTCTTGGGATCCTTTGGCATCAGGGCTGTCCAGCCTTCAATTGAGCTTTTCAAGTCTATCTTTTTCTTTGTGTGTGTGTGTGTGTGTGTGTGTGTGTGTCCTGTCTGGCACTGTAGCAATCAGAATTATGTCTGAAGGCCAAGACAAATGCCCAACAGATTTACTTTCCCAAGTGGGCCTTTTGCTATACTGGTCCACTTGATTGTCATAGTTTATTTGGTCTTTATTAGTTATTTTTATACCGTAAGTTATTGTAATCAGGCCAGACTGGACTCGGGGACGGGAAAGAAAAACAAGAAGAAAAGTTCAGGAGAAAGTTAACAGAAGGAGAGGGAAAGAAAAAGGAGAAGAGAGAGAGAGAGAGAAAAGACAATGAAAATCTGCTTCATCATCTTTTTTTTTCTCTTTTTCCTTTCCCTGGATCACCTGTTGAGAAAGAAAAAAGAAAACAAGCAGAGGAAGACTAGAGCAATAGAATAAACAACATCACGATGATCTATGTGACTATAACAGTAAATACTAAATATTAAACATTATTGTAAGATCAACAGAACACAGTGTGCTTTGAGGTAGGAGCCAAAAAGGGTGTAGTTTGTGTGTGATCACCCGTGTGTACACCTGTGAGCATGGACGCGCTTGTTTTTAAAAGGTTCCTTCATGTAATGATCTGCTAGAGGGTGTGGGGGGGCCACAGCCCCGTCCTCCAGGGCATGAAGCAGGTATGGAGGAGATCAAAACTCCAGACATCCAGAGGCCCCCAGAACACAAGAGACCAACAGAGGGGCAGCCGCGCCACTGTCCCAGTAAGAGCTGAGGAGAGTCCCAGATGAGGGCTCACTCAGCAGCGGCGGAGCAGAAGTCAAGGGGGGTTGCAGTGACGCGCCCGTGAACTCCGCCGGCAGCCAGCTGTGCCTGAGTGACCGAGCCCCAGGCCAAGAGGCCAAGGGCACCCCACCTCCGAAGTGGCCCGAGCGAGCCCCAGGCTCCAGGCCCTGATAAGCAGCCACCAAGGAGTGAGCCGGTGTGTACCGGGACGCCCATCCCCGGACACAAAGAACCACCAACACACCGATGTCTGAGGGCGTCCGCCACCGGATATGAACTTTTTTCAAGCTAAAATATTTATTAGAAACAAAGTGAATAATATTATTTTATTATCACGTTGATGCAGCACATGGTTCAGTCAGCTTTGTATAAACACGTGTTAGAAATGTTCTTCAATCAGCTCTTTTTACTCTCATTTCACAGCCAGTACCTTTTACTTTTACTTGAGTAAAGAAGTTGAATTAGTACTTGGAGTATTTTTAACAGTAGTACTTCTACTTCAGTACACACTGTGTGTACTTTTACCACCTGTGTCTGAGACCTCCTTCAGGGCTCACCTGAAGCTCTCAGTCTGCTGTGGAAAAAGGAAATCCAGGTGAGTTTCTCCTGATCACCTGAGGCCGTCATTACTGTGTGAACCCACACACCACTCCTCACTCCTCCACCCGCTGCACACAGTCACTGAGTACAGACCGGCTGATTCCTGTAAAGGGAGAGGCAGGAAGAGGCGGAGCAACACCTGAAAAACAAGAAGCCCAACGTCATTTTGCAGAAGTGAAAGTGTGAGAGAGCAGCAGCAGAGCTGCAGTCGAGTCCTGTTTGTCTCTAAAAGAAGATTCACTGGAGTCCATCAGGTTTCTCTCAGCAACAGTGGTGAGTGCAGCTGATCACACTTCCTGCTTCTACACAAATCTTCACTCTGTTCACTTCATCAGGGTCTAGAGCGCCACCTCATTTCTCCATGGTGCCACTTAGGCTACGTCCACACTCGCCCAGATAGATTTGAAAACAGCGCTCCGCGTCCACACTAGTGTTTTCAGTCGTTTTCACAGAGCTGTGCGTCCACATTAAGACAGGTGTTGTGCCAAGGTAGGGATCCCCAACAGGATCTGTTTCCCTGCGTCAGGAACATCGGCTGGGCAGGGAAAGCGGACCGAACGCACTCCGCCTCCATCACGACCAACTAGACGTGGAAGGAGTGATGTTTTAGTGACAACATGAAAGATGAGTGTGACCGTTCAGTTTGTGGGTTACATCAGAAAATTATACATTTATTGTTCTCGTGTGTTATCGGACGGGATCATTTTAACAAACCGAGGACATTTTCCTGATAATTATCTGTATCCTCCTGTAACTTTACTGTTTAAAGAGCTAAAACCTCCAACATTTCAGGATCAATAAGTCCTTATAAGACGTGTTTGTGAGCTAAAAATCAAGAATGTGGGATACTGTTTGTCTGTGTCAGCCAAACAACTTCACATCTTTGTAACGACTGTTAAAAAGATGTTCATCCTGTTGATCCTGTTCATCTGGACGCTGCACTGTACAGCAGACACGACGTTGTTCAGTTTGTGTTTGAGATGAACCAGTTTGTGTCTGAATGTGTTGCTGGGTCTCCACCAGTTACTCTGACAACTGAAGGTTCAAGATTTTTATTTTGACATTTGCACACAGGACCAACAGTCCATGCACAGTGGAATACTTGTGCAGAGCTTTCCAAGTCAAATCACACTTTAACAATATAAAGACAGAAAAAGCAGAAGGATAGAAATGAAGTCCGGAGTAGGGTAGTCGTACTATTTTCTATATACAAAGAAAAAGAAGAAAATGTACAGAGAGTGTGTAGTTCTCTACCTCTTATCGCACTCACAGTATTGCACATTTGTTCCACAGATCTGTTTCACAAGTCTGTTGTGAGTGTATTGCCCGATGGTCAGTGAACCGATGATACATTCAAAGTGAGGTTAAGTAGTGCTGTGTTATTTTAAGTGTTCAGTGTGTTTTTGTTTGCCGTCAGTCTGACAGTTGTGGGGAAGAAGCTGTTGAAGAATCGTGTTCTGTGTGTGATGCTGCTGTCCGCTCTGTTGTGTCTGAGATTGTATGTGCAGCTTTGTATGTGCAGGTCCATGGATGCAAGTGTTGTTCCCATAATCCTCTCAGCAGACTTTCTGACTCTGCAGAGCCTTCCTCTCTGTCTGTGTAGTGTTTCCATACCAGACAGTGATGCCTGCGGTGAGGATGCTGTCTATCAGTCCTCTGCAGGCCTGGGTGAGAGGGTGGTGGCTCATGCCAGCTTTCCTGAGCAGCCGAATGAAATAAAGCCTTTGCTGGGCTTTTTTCACAGTTGCTGTAGTGTTGAGAGTCCAGCTCAGGTCTGATGTAACCTGCAGTCCCAGGAATCTGTGGCTGTTTGCCCTCTCCACCTCAGTCCCTTTGACGATAAGAGGTTGCAGGGGAGGGAGTTCTTCCAAAAGTGCAGTATTCATTCCTTGGTCCGTGTTGAGGATGAGGTGAAGAAGCTTCTGTGATGAAAAGAAACTCAAAGAAGTCCAGACGCTTTTCTCTCCAAGCTCCTCAGACTACTGACGCTTGTTTCTCTCTTTGTAAAAAAGAAATTTAAAGTCAATTTTGAATCAAATGTTTCTCTTCTTTCTCCCTCAGAGTGCAGACATGTCTGCTGCCAGCAATCTGCGATCTGAAGATCAGTTTCTGTGCTCCATCTGTCTGGATGTGTTCACTGATCCAGTCTCTACACCATGTGGACACAACTTCTGCAAAACCTGCATCAGTCAGCACTGGGACATGAATGTCATCTGTCAGTGTCCCATGTGTAAAGAGACTTTCTACACTCGACCTCAGCTGAGGGTCAACACCTTCATCTCTGAGATGGTTGCTCAGTTCAGACGTGAAGCTCAGCAGAAAGCCAGCAGCAGCAGCTCAGAGCAACAAGCTGCCAAACCAGGAGAAGTTCCCTGTGACGTCTGCACTGGAACCAGACTGAAGGCCCTGAAGTCCTGCCTGGTGTGTCAGACCTCCTACTGTCAGACTCACCTGGAGCCTCATCTGACACTGAAACGTCTGAAAAGACATCAGCTGATTGATGCTGTGGAGAACCTGGAAGGCAGGATGTGCACGAAGCACGATAAACTCCTGGAGCTGTTCTGTAAGACCGACCAGACATGTGTCTGCGTGCTCTGCCCTGTTTTAGACCACAAGAACCACGAGTTTGTTCCTCTGAGAGAAGAATATGAAGGAAAGAAGGCAGAGCTGGAGAAGACAGAGGCTGAGATTCAGCAGATGATCCAGAAGAGACGACTGAAGATTCAGGAGATCACAGAGTCGGTGAAGATGAGTAAAGATGCTGCAGACAGACAGAAAGTAGAAGGTGTTCAGGTCCTCACGGCTCTGATGGAGTCTGTTGAGAGACGCCTGAAGGAGCTCATGAAGGAGAACGAAGACAAACAGGAAGCTACAGAGAAACAGGCTGAAGGTCTCATCAAAGATCTGGAACAGGAAATCTCTGAGCTGATGGAGAGAAGCTCTGAGGTGGAGCAGCTCTCACGCTCTGAAGACCACCTCCACCTCCTCCAAAGCTTCTCCTCCCTGAAAGCTGCTCCACCCAGCAAGGACTGGACAGAGGTCAGAGTTCATCCACCATCATATGAGGGGACTGTGGGGAGAGCTGTAGCTCAGCTGGAGGAGACAGTCTGGAAACCCATGAAGAAGAAGCTGTTAGAGGCTGCAGAGCTGCAGAGGGTGCAGCAGCATGAGGTGGATGTGACTCTGGATCCTGATACAGCTCATCCTGAACTCATCCTGTCTGATGATGGAAAACAAGTTTATCATAGTGATGTGAGGAAGAAACTTCCAGACAACCCAGAGAGATTTTCTAAGTGTGCTAATGTTTTAGGAGAGCAGAGTTTCTCTTCAGGCAGATTTTACTTTGAGGTTCAGGTTAAAGGAAAGACTGAGTGGGATTTAGGAGTGGCCACAGAGTCGATCAACAGGAAGGGAAAAATCACACTGAGTCCTCAGGATGGTTTCTGGACTGTGTGGCTGAGAAATGGAAATGAGTACAAAGCTGCTGCTTCCCCTCCAGTTGATCTCTGTCTTCATCCTGGTCCTGAGAAGGTGGGGGTGTTTGTGGATTATGAGGAGGGTCTGGTCTCCTTTTATGATGTAGGTGCTGCAGCTCTGATCTACTCCTTTACTGGCTGCTCCTTCACTCACAAACTCCACCCATTCTTCAGTCCCAGTCTAAATTATGCAGGTAAAAACTCTGCACCTCTGATCATCTGTCCTGTCAATCAAACTGATCAACGACTGATTTAATTGGATGAATGATTGATTTTTCTTGAAGGGAACAAATGAACATATTGAGTGTAAATCCTCTACAGTCTCCATGTTTCTATAGAATCTGATCATCAGGACTCTGATTCACACTTTGATTCTCATGGAGTTTGATTTGAACAGAAGAAAAGTTGAATCAGGAAATGTTCCCACTGATGGAGACTCGAGCTGAAGAGCAAATATCAGAGAACAAATGTCCAAAAGCTTCATTTACAATAAAGTTTGTTCAATGCTTTGAGTGAATCCAGACTCATGTGTGGCTGTTATACGGAGCATCAGAGTCCAGCTGAGTTATGTTGGATACAAACTGCTTATTTTGGCTCTGTGAGGAGTTTTGTTCACTGAAAACTGATGAGACGGATAATATTCAAAGAACTCTGTAGAGATTCATGCATCCATGTTCTCCACCTGCAGGTGTGGAGGAGAAAGGTGGAGCACAGACTGCTGCATCCTTCCAGTCACATCATTTTGATGATTATATTTGCATGTTGTGATGATTTGGGTTAAAGACAAACAGAGTTGAACGGCTGCAGTCACAGCATGAAGACGATGCTGAAGCTGAGCTGTCAGTGAACATGTTTCACTGTGATTTGATTTGAAGAATAGAAAGTGTGTGTGGCTGCTGACAGCTGCAGTCTCTGCTAGTCTGCATAACACACACACAACTTTCCCCCTGAGGCAACGATGCAGCAACAACACAAAGAACAGCTGCAGACACACACACACACACTGTTAAAGAACACTTTACTGTTTAAGGCAGAATTCCTCAGTAACAATGATTTGAGTCTACTGTGGTTTCCAACATACAATCTACTGAAACATGTTTTTCTTTCTGCCGTACAAACTATTTGATCACAACATCTTTGCTTTTTTCCTCCAATCGTTTATTCTGATTATTTTATTTAGTTTAACTAAGAAAAGCTTCAAATTTAACTCTTAACCTGATTTAAACGTTTAATTTCTCATTAACTCAGACTTTGAATTTATTTCCTTGTTTAATGTATTATTTCTTTATCCTTGTTTAAGTTTTGCCGATCCTTTCTGTGTCACCTGTTTAATCTGACCTTTGACCTTTTAATTTTAACTTAACAGTACTCTTGTTTTGACCTTTGACCTCTTTATTCCTTATAACCAAAAAAACCCTTTTATCTGATATTTTCACCTTATTGATTGATTATATATATCTATTATATTTTCTCACCTTACCTTATTTTGACCTTTGACCTATGTCCTTGTTAGCCTTGATCTTCCTTCATCAAACGTGAAATTTCTTTCACCTTTGAACTTAAAGCTTAAATCAAACCTTTGTTAAAAAGCTTCTCACCAACTTGTAATTCCAACTTTCTGCATTAAACACGTATCTTATCATATAAACACTGGATCACTGAGAGAACTTTAGGCAGAACCAAATGAAGCAGCTGACCTCGTCAAACTCACAGCGACAGTAACTGACAGTGAATTATTTTAATCTTCTTCATTGTATTTGTTAGAAACATTTATTTTCCTTTAATTGGACTTTGGTTAAGTTCAATCCGATGTATTAACCGACCTTTGAGGTGAAGTGCAGCTGCGAAGAACGCTACGGCAGGCAATGAGGTGCGTTTAATGTCGCTCTGTTAATTTGAGCGTCCATAAATTGAATGTCTTATTTTTTCTTACTTTATTATTGCTAATTTATTGGAGAATTTGGCCATTTAATTAAGATAGATTTTATGTTGTTGGTGGTAAAGATCTGGTTGGATGTTTTATTTTATTCTGTGTTTCTATTTTTCAGTTTTACTTTTCAAGACTTGGTGAATTGCCTTTTTCTACTTTTTGTTTAGTTTTGTTAAAATTAGCAGCAGTGAGAAGTGTTGTTGTCGGTCTTGAATATATTTGATGTAGCCCATACTGTTAAGGTAAGTGTCATGTTTTTAGTTGTTAGTCTGATGAAGAATCTTTTATTTTTCTCCAAAAGTTGATTGTGTTTATCTGGACATAGTGTTTTTCAGGTCCAGCTGAATGCAGGTTTCCCCAGTCTTATACGTGTCAGGAGCATCAGCACAGCTGAAATGCATTTTTCCTAAGCACCGCGTCTCTGTGGCTTTTAAACCCCAAAACACGCTAAAACAAAAATGGGTCCACCCCAGGGATGGGGTCCCCCGGTGTAGTAACCTAGTTTCTTCGAACATCGACGTTCATTCAGGAAACCACAGCTGCTAGTTGCACTCACCACACGTTTTTCTAATCTGCCTATTATGTAGCCTTCACTTCCTTTAATAAGAGCAAATTTTCCACTATAAACACAGAGTCTAACAAAAGACTGGAGACTGTTTTGGTCATTTCCCTCAGAGTTTGTATGTTTTGTTGTTTTTCTGGTGATGAGCTTCAAACAGCAGCAGGTTGAGACTCAAAGAGAACCTAATAAAATCAGTGAAGCTATTCATTGCTCATGTCATCCATCAGGGAGTTACTTTAATATCATTACATTGTTTGCTTTTAGTAAATGTGGAAATGTTTTTCTTTTCTTTTTTATTTCTTAATACCTAACTGCTGTACCTGTACTGCCCGTATCTCTGCAGATATACTGTATAGCCACTCAAAACTGATGTTCAGATAGAGGGTGGGAGCTGCCTGTTTTCTCTCTCCACTATAGTTCCTGACAATTTTATTAGTTTGGACGACCTTTACATGTAGGTTGTTGGGATCACAGCAGAGATAGAACAGAGGGGACATGGTGTTTGTTAAATGTCCGAATGGCCCGGGTGGAAGAAGCTGTTAGTGAATCTGGAGATGTGGGACCTAAGGTACCAACATACAACACTGTAAAAAATGACAGATGCCACCAAAGAGTCACAGAAGGTCTTCAAAGCGCTCCCTGGACTCCAAATGACCTCAGCCGCCTCAGCAACTGCGTTTTCTAAGGACAGCGCTAGCAAACGCTCTCCACTTGCGAGTGAAAAAGAAAAAACACCACTTCCCTTCCTTATTCATGTTGAAGTGTACCATGTCCACCAATCAAAAAATGATATGGCAACATGTGGCGTTTGGTTGTTTAGGAAGAGGGAGAAGTTTTAGGAGTGACACCAATGAGAGAGAGAGAGAGCAAAAGAAAGAGAGAGAGAGAGTTTTCACATGTGAGAGATTAGTGACGTTTAGTGTGTTTGGAGGCTGTAGTTAGTGTGTTATGCAGTTATTGGGTTTTTGTGAGTTATACTAGTGAATGTCACAGGTTGCTGTCAGACCTTGTGGTGTTCTCCTCTGTTTTATAGTGGACAGGACCTATTCTTTGGGAGTTGCATGAATACTTTGTGTGCCTTCTTATTTGATGCAACACACCTGATTGTTCTGCAAATAGTTTGAAATGATTGTGTAAAAAATCTGAGGCCTTGGCTGCATTTTGGGGTAAATAGCAACATTTTACTTTGTTGTTTGCATCATTTTTTAAAATGTATAATTTCTATTTGCATTTAAAGTTATGAAAGGTATTGATTAAACATGTTTATGTTTTTTTTTTCTTTAACTGTTTGCCACTCGGAGTATACAAGAGGTTGAAGATACTATTACATACGGAGAGAACTCCACACCGGGTGTAGGCTTGCATGACTAAGAAACTATTTGAGGCAATTTTGTGGAGTTTGAGGTTGGACTCGGCTGCACATGTGTGCTTAAGCCGATCGATGGCTGCAGCCTCTGTGGGAACTGAAATCAGCCCGTCATCGATGCAGAAGTGTCTCTCGACAAAGTGTCTTGTGTCTGCTCCAAAGTTTGTCTCGCCTTCCCAGGTGGCTCGTCATAGCTAATAGATGGTTACTACTGGTGACGGGCTATTACCAAAAATATGCACCCAGGCGTGGTCTTCCTGCACTTTGTCACATGGGTAGAAGTAATCAGCAAGTTTTTATTCATTTTTATTCTTATGAGCACGAGAGAGAGAGAGAGAGGGGGGGGCAGGTACACAGTCACTAAAGATGAATAACACAGCATTTAGTTGAATAGACGTTAAAAGAGAAGGTGTTTCAACAGCTGTTGTCTACACTCTTGACACAGGAGAACAGAAGACTTCACCACCAGGACCTCCCCACCAACTGGGTGTCACCAACTTTCTCACAACACCTAACTGTGACCTACACAGATAACCAGTGTGCAGCTTTGAAATATAACATCCAGAGTCTATGTGACAAATGGCTAAACAAGTGCCATCATAACAGGGTGAAGGGTGAACATGGTAACAAAGAAGATGCTCTCCCAGGCCTATTACTGCCTTCTGGTCATAATGTCCAATGTCTTTCAGTGACCTCTCACCTTTAATATCCTATGACCTTCATTGACCTCTGACCTTCATTGACCTCTGACCTCCTGTTGCAGGTGTGTGTGTGCTGCTGCTGTCTGCACTGACTGTTTGTGCAGGTGAGTAGATGAAGTGCACCATGGTCCAGGACAAACACTGAGTGTAAACACTGATAGAAACTGTCCGTCTGTCCTCCAGTCTCTCTGAGCGTCAGTCCAAACCTTCAGCAGTTCTTCACAGCAGCCTCAGTGTCTCTGACATGTGACGGTCAGCTGGGCTCTGATGGATGGACGGTGAAGAGGGACACAGGAAGTGCGACTGAGTCATGTGGAGCAGGTGGGCGGGGCTTCGGGAGGATAAATGGTCCATCCTGTTTTTTTGATGAGTTCGAGCCAGTCAGTGGAGTTTACTGGTGTGAAGGTGAAGCTGGAGAGAAGAGTGAAGAAGTCAACATCACTGTATCAGGTAATGAAGTCCTTCATTTAATCAGACTAACAGCTAGGGATGGGTCCCGGCACCGGTTCTGACATAAACGGTAGTAACCAGACCGAAAAGCAGCGCACATTTCTGTGCTTTATTTCGGTGCTTTTTTTTCCTGAGCTGTGATACACTTCTAGCCAATAATTTTACATTTCCGAGGATAGTAGGCGGGCCCAGGTACGTGCGTTCTTTTAGAGCAGAGCTACAGATTAAAAATGCCCATGGTGAAGCGGTCAAAAGTCTGGCTGTACTTCACAGCAAAATATGCAAACTCAGCAGCCTGCAACAAGTGCTTTAAGCTGATACTGTCAAAGGAGGTAACACCTCAAATCTGATGAAACACCTGGCGACGCATAGCATTTTTTTTAAAAGCAGAGAAATGCGCCGTATTTGATAGCTTGCTGCGAGACCTCACACCGAGCACATCTAGTGCGGGTGGGTTGCCTGTTATGCAACATCCCCCAAAAACCCGAAGAGGAGAGTCCTGGCCCCTAGCCCTGCCAGTGTAGCAGAAATGATGAGGATGATGATGCAGCAGCAGCCGTTCTTCTCTGTGTGAGTAGCTTAATGTTGTTCGTGTGTAATTTACGTTGAGTAGGCTAACCACGTTATTACATTAATGCATGTAAGGTGAACTAGCAAACATCATCATAGCTACATGCAGCTGTCTTCTTGTTTGATGGCAGATACTCCCTTCACCCTGGCAAAAAAGGCTAAAATGCCCAAAGAAAAAGTGGAAAACAGTTAAACATGAGAGGTTTTTGGACAAAGTTTGTGTTTTTTCCATTGTTTAAGCACTGCTTCCAGCCAAGAGTGATACCATATATGCCCCATAGCTGCAGAAAAGGCTAACATTGTTATCTTTTTACAAAAAACAGCTGAACATGAGGTTTTTGGACCAATTTTGTGTTCTCCATTCTTTAAGCACCGGTTTGAGCACCGTTTGAGCACCGGCACCATTTCAAGAGTACCGATTTGGCACCGGTATCGGATAAAACCTAAACGATACCCATCCCTACTAACAGCAGACTGTTATACCACCTCTACATCACTCTGTGGGTCTTTTCCTCAGATAAACATGTGATCCTGGAGATCCCTGCACTTCCTGTGAGTACAGGAAGTGATGTTACACTACGCTGTAAGAAGAAAACTGGTGGCACAGCTGCAGCTTATTTCTACTTTAATGGACGTCCTGTTGGACCTACATCAGAGCACATAATCACCATTAACGTGCAGCAGTCTGATGAAGGTCTCTACTGGTGTTCTACTGATGAGTTTGGATCATCTCCTCAGAGCTTTCTGAGGGTCAGAGGTCAGAACACTGACATCACTTCCTGTTTAAAGCCAATCTGCTGAGCTGATGATAAACTGACTGAAGCAGCTTCCTCATCTCTCCTGCAGGTCCTTCAACCACAGCCTTGTTTACAACAACAAAAGAAGCAACAACAACCATAACGTCACTCACAAACACTCATATCTCCTCTTCTTCTACCCTTCTTTCTCCTCCCCCTTCTCCCTCTCCCCCCTCCTCCCTCATATTCCCAATTGTAGCTGCTATAGGTTCCCTGGTGCTATTGGTTCTGGTTCTGTTTGTACTTCATCTTCTGTGGAAGAAGCGCACAGGTATGGCGTCTGTCTCAAATTTTCATCCAAAGTCATCATCTTGGACACATCAAGACAGCCTCCATCAGCATTTCTATTTTTAGAACACTTAGAAAGTAGATTCAGACTAAAACTCCACAGACACAAATACTAGTATTCTTTCAGATCACTTCATCTTTGCAGGGAGATACCAGTCAGCTCCAGTAAATGATGTCACCTATGCTGAGGTCACCAGTAGAGCCTGGACCAATAAGACTCCAGCCAGCGAACCTGAAGTACTTTACTCCAGTCTGAGGACAAACACTGCAGGTACACATTCACCTGTGTTCTAGCGAGGGACATCAATGAGAGATAAACCCAAAATTGTTTTCATTGGGCTTGTAAAATGTGGTCAATGAAACAATGAGAATCTTCTTCTCAAATTTATCAAACTAGTGTTTTGAAAGTGGGATTGACAGCAGGTGCAGTTCACTCTTCAGGTTCCTGTTTCCTCAGTAAAACCTGTCACTGGTTTCATAATTAAACCTGTACTGTGGTTTCGTTGGTCAGTTCAGTGTTTATAACATGAG
Organism: Simochromis diagramma; assembly: GCF_900408965.1. Classification (NCBI taxonomy): domain Eukaryota; kingdom Metazoa; phylum Chordata; class Actinopteri; order Cichliformes; family Cichlidae; genus Simochromis; species Simochromis diagramma. The sequence goes on from NW_024387396.1 coordinate 14,330, forward strand.
GCAGTCAGCAGAGAGAGACGTGGCACTGAGACAGGAAATCCTGCAGCTTAAACAGATATGATCGTGTTTGATGGGAGTCAATTCAGGTTTGTGTGTATGACACAGTGTAACAGGAGCAGTCGGCCTGAACTGAAGATTGAAAATAATTTGAGTGGATTTGGTTTGTTTTTAATCCAGATGTATCTTTTCAAAAATAAATCGGAGAAGCACACGTTGGACAGTTTAATAAAAATACTCTACAAACCAGCAAAATTAGGAAAATAACAACCAGTACAAGGTGAGAATGTACTGCTCTCATTCTGACTCTAATCTGAGGAGCAAAAACACTTTTTAAGACATTATTTAAAGACAGGCAGCGAGTGGGCTGAACTAACGAGGGCAGGGTGATGCTTCCACAGTTTAGGCTACAGCTGAAAAAGCCCAGTCAGCTCTCACTTTGAGTCACGTTTTTGGGACTAGCAGGAGAAGCTAGTTCAGTGACCATATTATTTATTCTATTGCCATGTAAATCTGAGGGTTATACACAGTAGTAGCAGTAATCAGATGTAAAAGCACATAAATAGTGAAGTCACCTGAGTCAGTAGTTCATATTCACCCACATCAAAACAGGTGCTGCTGGTGTGGTTAACTGCTGAGAGAAGCTCTCTGTGACGGAGCTTCTTTGTTGAGATCAGTGGGAAATGATCAAAGGTAAAACACATAAACCATGAAGTGTTTTATGTGTTTAAGTTCAGTCTAGCAGCTATTTGAATGTTGTGGACTCTGTAGAGGTAAACAGTGTCTGAGAGTAGAGAGAGTGCATGTCAGCAGATACCGGTGCTGAGATACAGGACTGAACAAAGGAAGATGTAAAGTTACCACACAGCAAAAGATGTTCTTAACTTTGTTTCTTGTCTTCATCTCTTTGTGTGACTAGTGTTTAAAGTGAAACAAAATGAGTTCTTTTTCAGAGAGAGATTCATGAAGCCCCTCACAACGTCTTCATAAGAATTAAGATTTTTCTGCAGGATTATTATTAAATGAAAACAATATATATTTGAATTCAGTTCAGCAGGCAAACAGGTTTGATGGGAAATCCAAGTTCAGTGAGTTGTAAATAAATCCCGGATATTCAGTCACTCATTGGCATGTTCTTGTCTTGATGATGTCATCCCAAAAACACACATGACCAATGCTGACATCATCACTCAGACCCCTGAGAACACAGGTAGGGAGGCTGCACCTATATGACTCATGTCCCAGTGTTATTACATGCTGAGCTGTCGGGGCGACCGTGGTTCAGGGGATTGGGAAGCTCCTCTGTAACTGGAAGGTCGCCGGTTTGATCCCTCCTGCTCTCTCTGTCCTGGTCGTTGTGTCCTTGGGCAAGACAGTTCCCCTACTGGTGTTGGCCAGAGGGGCTGATGGTGCGATATGGCAGCCTTGCTTCTGTCAGTCTGTCCCCGGGCAGCTGTGGCTGCAACCGTAGCTCCCTCCACCAGTGTGTGAGAGTGACTGTGGAACTGTACTTTGGGTGCCTAGAAAAGTGTTACATAAATGCAATCCATCATTAACTTTTTTCTCTTTAAGTTTCAGTTTAAAAATTAGGTTTAAAGTTTCATATATTTGTTACATACATATACATTTTAATTAGGTTTTAAAGTTGGTAGGACAATAAATGCCTCACCCTTCTAGTGACCTGCCCCATGACTGCACACACTGTCCCATTTTTACAGAAGCTAAAGGAACCACAGACACCACAGAAGAAGTGTGAACAGGAAGCTGAGGACAGACCCGCTGACTTCCTGTGGACAGTCTCACTCTGTCAGTCACCGTGGGAACATTTACAGGCAGTCATCAGCTTCCTCCTTTCTTCATTCACTCCCATTCATTCACACAGTGATGTCATTGTGGGAGCAAGTTCCTCCTGAGGAACCAGGATTGACGGGGAACTAAAGAAATCGACCTGCTGCTGGTTTGAGTCTGTGCAGCTTGAACTCTGACAAAGGTCTACTGCGAGGTGAAGAGTCGTCACTTTCAGGAGCTGCTTCCATCATTTCAAACTGATCAAAACTCTGAACTTATGAACACTCATGTTTGACACAGAGTGTCCTGTGATGGTCCTCAGTCTTTGACCTAGTTTTTGTGTTCGTTATGGACTATGTGTTTATTTGTTCTCTTGTTTCGATGACCTTTGTTCTAGTCCTATATTGGTGTCTCTTGAGCTCAGGTTCCCTTATTTGTCAGAGTCGTCATTATTTATATTTCTTATTCTCTATTTCTTGTTGTTCATGTTTATTTCCTTCGTGTCCAGTCTGTGCCAGCCTCTTCTCTGTGTTTTGTTATTCTTTCAGTCTCCCCGCTCATGTACCTGCGTTTGTCTGTTTTCTCTGTGTTCTGTCTCATTGTGTTTGTAATCCCATCCCTGTGTTTAAGTCCTCAGTCTCCCTCGTGCCTGTTTTGCTGTGTTCTTCTGTGAGTTCTGTTTCCTTCGTAGTTTCCTGTTTATATTCTCTAATTTTCTTTGTTTGTTTCTCTTGTATTTTTATGTTTCTTTCTGAGTATCTTCTAACATTAATAACACTGCCTCTTTTAGCTGACCCCTTTGTTTCCAGGTCCTGCATTTGGGTCTTGCCTCTGCCTGCCACACAGCTCTTCATGACAGGCACAGAAAACGATTTTGAGCCTAGAAGTAATAAATGCATGAACTTGTTTTTCAGCATCACTCTGAGACAGGATATTTCTAATTTTAGAGATGTTGCTCAGATGGAAGAAAGCAGTCCTACATATTTGTTTAATATGTGCATTAAAGGACATGTCCTGGTTAAAAATGACTGGTTTCATCTCAAAGCTGGCCAGTTGGACAGGAAACAAAACAAGATGTTATTTACATATGAGCATCACACTTTACCTGAAACACACAAAGAATCTTTCTAATAATAGAAAACAGTTTCAAACCTGCAGGATTAAAGTGATGAAAGTTTGTGATTTAAATTTGTCTCATAAACGTCCAAAACCTGCTGAAGGTTCAGTTCAGTTAGTATCTGTAACATGACGACTGAACATGAAGGCAGACGACCTGTTTTCATCAAACAGGAAACCACAGCTGCTGTGTTTAGCATCGCTCCTGCTGATTGGGTCTGTTATGTAGACGATGTTTCCTCTATTAAGAACAGATTTTCCACTGTGTGGACAGAGTCGATAATCGTCCTTGTCTCTCAGAGTTTCATTGTTTGGTTTTCAGTCTAAATGTTGCCATCAGTCACTGTCAGTTTGGGCACAGAACCTTAAACACGCGTGTCAAAAATAAATCTACATTAGTAATGCATAAACAGCAAACCAGCAGGATCTCTGTGCACTGTGAACACTGACTGAGGCTCATGTGATGCAGTGGGTTGTCTTCTAAATGTGTCTTCTTGTCTGCATGCTGAAGTATTCTTAGGCAAGATACTGAACCCCAAATTTTTTCTGACGCCTCCATCCAAACGTGAGTGTCTGATAAAGGTGCTTAGAAAGCAGTGTGTGAATAGCTGAGTCTTGAGTGCTCAGCTGGATTAGAGCAGTAGCAGCAGTTCGTTTACACAGACAACCAGTTTACATCTATAAATGATGATCAGTGAACTGCCATCACTCGTGGTTGAAGCGTTTCTTATGTAGAGCCGGAAAATAAACCACAAGCTTGAACACTATTTTTACTGACCTTTATCTGTGTAGCCGTCCTGTATTGAGCTTGGCAAGGACTAAAATAATTTCCCAGCATTATTTTTCCAACTAATTGTTTTTTTGCTTTAGTTACACTCCAAATAACAGCTGACATTTCAGACTTTTGCTGTAATCCAATTTGTAAACTTGTATTTAAGTTGGTAGATAAGCTACATGTGTGCAGAAAGCACTGAACTAGATTCCTTTGTGATACTAAAGTATTAATAGTTACTGATGTTCAATCTTTGTGCAAAAGAAAGAAATGTATGTGCATTTTTCCACATGCATTATGTTAATGTTGTGTCAAAGAGTTACACATTTATAATATTTGATAGATAGCTGTGTATTTTTGTAGTTCTGTGCACAAGTTTGGATTTCACCCTCTGATTTAATCTATTTTTTTTTCCTTTTGTGTCCCGTTTGGATCTTTAGCCATCAGAATTGTTGTCTTAAAGCCAAGAAAGATGCCAAGCGGATTTATTTTACCAAGTGGATCATCATGGCCTTGCCATATTGGTCCATTTGATTGACCTTTATTATAATTATGAATTTATTTTATTTTCAGTTGCTACAAACGGGACAGGACAGGGAGAAAGAATGAAAGAAAGAGAGGGAGAGAAAGAAAACCAAAGGGGAGAAGAGACGGTGAGAAGGGGGGGAAGAAAGAAAAAACAAAAACAAAAAAAAAACACCTGGGTCACCTGTATGGAGAAAAAAAACAGAAGAGAAAGCAAACAACAAAGACCAACTCTGATTTAATCTAAAATAATACTCTGTGTTATTTTGTTAGGCCAACATGAAAGACAAATAATTATCTTCAAAAAACTTGTTGGAGAATTTAAATTGTAAGAAATGGAAATCAGATCTCTCAGCTACATCTGTATGAGGTACTATGGGAACGTGTGATTTCAGGCTGTAGATAACGGATTTCTAAGAGGTTTCTTGCTGGATGAAACCTAAACAAAACCCTGTAACTCTACAGACGTGAGGTGGGCTCGTCCAGGATTTGAACCCGGGACCTCTCGCACCCTAAGCAAGAATCATACCCCTAGACCAACGAGCCACATAAATGCCATCACCAACTTCTTTTCTGAAAGTCACACATCAGAGCACGTAGCTGAAGCTGAATATATGAAACATTGTCTTGAAAGCTGCCAGTCAAAAGTCTGGAAACACATCGCCATGGTTTTTCCACATTGTGGACACAAACCGTTTCAGGACATCAGCTCACAGCAACGGTCATTTTAAAGAACTTGCCTCATTCAACCAGACAAGCACTTTGTCCATGCTTTAGTGCTTTCTAGCTAAGATATGCTAACATTCATTCTTTGCATCAGAGAGCAACTTGGGGTGTCAATCTGCCAACTCAGGAGGTAAAGCAGATCGTTTCCCAGTTGGAAAATTGATGGGATCATTTCCTGGATGCTCCAGTCTGCATATCCATGGACAAGTCATCTTTTCATTTCCAGTCAATTTTATTCATATAGCGACCAATCACAATAACAGTTACCTTTATATTGTAAGGTAGACCCTACAGAGAAAAACCAAACAATCATATGACCATCTGACCAGACCATATTTCACTGGCTTCTCTAAATGATCAGCAAACTTTAAATGCTCTTCATCATGCTTTTTCTTCAGCAATGGCACCATGGATGGTGACCTACATGCCATGCCTTCTTGAAACAATTGTACCTGCTGATTCCAGGTTTTTCTGTAGCACCTTGGCTCTTCAACGACTCTTCTGATCATTATTATATATGGTGAAATGATGTTCTTTCCACCTCTGCATTAAGAACCCAACAGTGCTCACTAGAACCTTCAGTAGTTTAGAACCAATACCTTCAGTATGTTTTGCAACAACATGGTTGTGAAGGTTTTGAGACGGCTCACTGGTTTTACCCATCATGAGATGTTTCTTTTGTGACACTTTGGTAATGACACAGATCTTTATAGGTCATCAGTTGGGACCTAACCTGCTAATATTAATTTGTAATAACTGTCAGGATGGCTTTCAATTATTGATAAATTTCATTTGCCATGAATCATGATTTCCTATGTCTCACCTTCCTTTTGTTTTTCTCTGTTATTTCTCATTATTACACGTTAACCCCTGACCTGAACTTTCAAAGGTGAGTGATAAAACATTAATTGAATTACAATATTATACAAAGAACAGAAGTAAATACAAAATGCAGTTTCTAAATAAATGTGTTTATTATTAAGGGGAAAAACCCAAACCTAGATGAACATGTCAGAAAAAGCTATTGCCCCCTGAATTTAATAAATAACTGCAACCAAGCATTTGTAACAACCTGCAATAAATCTTTAACAGCACTGTGGAGGATTTTCAGCCCACTCACTGTTGCAGAATTGTTGTAATTTAGCCACATTGCTGGGTTTTCAAGCATGAACCACCTTTTTAAGGTCATGTCACAGGATATAAATCAGATTCAGGTAAGAACTTTGACTTATTTGGGTGTTTTGCATAATTCTCCAGCTGCAGAAACCAAGTGCGCTTCAGGTCAGATGAGAACGGATGGCAGATAGTCTCCTAAAGAATTGTTTCTTTAAGAGGGCCGAATTCATGGTTCCATTTAGGGAGGCAAGTCTTTCAGGTCCCGAGGCAGCAAAACAGCCTCAGACTATCAGACTATCACCACCATATTTTACTGTTGGTATGAGCTTCCTTTTCTGAAACGCAGTGTGTAATGACACACTCATCAGTCCAGGGTTTTTTTCCCCAAAAGTCTTGGAACTTTGCCATCAGGCTGGTGTGCTCCAGTCCCTTTCTTAAAGTGTAGTCATGAGAAAGGGACTTTGATTTGAACTTGAACTAAAAGCTGATCCTAAACTAAGCACAGATCAAACTGATTGATCAGCCATCAGAGGAGTCGGATCAATGGAGCTGCTTCTGTTCCTGATGTTCCCTGTTTGATCCTGGACCTGAACTCTCCCTGCAGAGACAAGACAGTCAGACAGGGACAGACAACAAGAGACAAACTTATATTTTCATACTGACCTTTGACCTTTAGCAGCACTGTGGTCTCTCTTGAAATGCTTCTTTCTTTGCTGCTGACACTACAGCTGTATTCTCCACTGTCTCTCTCTGTGGGCTGTTTCAGGGTCAGACTGAGGTCTCCAGTTCTCAGCAGGTCTTCATTCATCTCCGTTCGGTCTCTGTAAACCTGGTGCTGTTTGTGAGGCTGGTCAGAGCCGTTCTCATACACGTGGACCTTCCTGTATGGTTCATAGCGTCTCCACACCACTGTAGCATCTTCAGGCAGGTTTTGTGTGGTTGTGAAGGGCAGCTGGACAGACTCCGCCCCCTCCTCCACCTCCACCACACGGTCTGAGAGGACAACAAACACAACATGAGCTGTACAGACAGCAGTGAATCTAGAAAACACCTTATTAAGCTTCTTTATGCTGCAGTCTGATATTTACATTTAATTATTGTTATTGTCATTTTATAAACAAATACACTGTAACAAATATTTCATAGGTATTTGCACTGACTCATCACTCTCAGCAGAACTGTTTTCTTTCTCTTGATCCCTTTCCCCTCAACTCTGCAGATGTACTTTCCAGTGTCTCTGTCTGTGGGGAGTTTCAGGGTCAGACTGAGGTCTCCAGTTTTCAGTGAGTCGTCTCTCATTTCGTTTCGCTCTCTGTAAAACTGGTCTCGTGCATCAGGCTGGTCAGAGCCGGCGTGATATTTGTGAACAGTCATCGGTGGTTCAGGTTCATAGCGCCACCACTCCACTTCAGCATCTTCAGGCAGGTTTTCTGTGGTTGTGAAGGGCAGCTGGACAGACTCCGCCCCCTCCTCCACCTCCACCTGACAGACTGAGAGGACAACAAACACAACATGACACAGCAGCAGTTTTATTCAATGATTCCAAAGAGAACCTTAATATTCAATTTTAGGCTCAAACTATGATGTTTGTCTTTGCTTGTGTTGATTTCCTAAAGATGAAATATACTACACTAATTTAATTCAGGATTAATGTATTTTATTGGTTGTTCTTCATTTCTTTTGAATTGTTGCCTTCAGTCCACTTTAGTAGGATTTGAGTGGGACTGCTCACAAAGAAAGAATGAGTCTCTAATTTTTTATGGTAGTTTAATTTTAATAAAGGGAGACAAATTATCACCTCGCCTCTGTCAGTGCGCCCCAGGGTGGCTGTGGCTACACTGTAGCTGCCGTCACCAGTGTGTGAATGTGTGTGTGAATGTGTGGATGACTGAGTGTAATGTAAAGCGCTTTGGGGTCCTTAGGGACTGAGTAAAGCGCTAAACAAATACAGGCCATTTACCATTTATTAACAAAAAATCCAAAAAAGAAAGATTACATAAAAAGGGTAAATTCATCTGTATATCATTGAGTGAAACACATATTTGGACCCTTAAACTTACCCAAAGCTACAATCTGTGTGTTCATGTAACACACAGATTGCGATCAATCAAATCAATGAAGTACAGATACTCCTGATCTCAACTCATTTTGTGTATAAATCTATTGTATTGTATCAGTACAATCTATTTTGGTAACTAGTTACAAGAAAGTGGAGCATATAATGACAAGATGACACTTTATTGGATCTTACACCAGTTTACCCTATTAGAGCACTTCGCTCTCGCTCTGCAGGCCTACTTGTTGTTCCTAGAGTATTTAAAAGTAGAATGGGAGGCAGAGCCTTCAGTTTTCAGGCCCCTCTTCTGTGGAACCAGCTTCCAGTTTGGATTCGGGAGACAGACACTATCTCTACTTTTAAGATTAGGCTTCAAACTTTCCTTTTTGCTAAAGCATATAGTTAGGGCTGGACCAGGTGACCCTGAATCCTCCCTTAGTTATGCTGCAATAGGTGTAGTCTGCCGGGGAGTCCCTAGAGTGTGACCAATTAGGTCCTAGAACTGAAGAAGCTTCTCGGATGAGAGGTGAAACGTCTTCAAGCAACTTAAAGAAGTCCAGATGTTTTTCCTTTCCACACTCCTTAGACTACGATGACCTGGATCACTGAGAAGCTTCACAGACAAGATCCAAACTACAACTCACATTTGATAATCATTAATTCCACTTTTAAAAAGAACCTCTGTAACTTTGCTCTGCTTCACTTCAGCAGCATCAGGTAATGTTCATATGTCGATTCATGGTTTTCTACAGTTTTTGATCTACTGTAGAATATTTTTAAGGTTATCTGTTATAAAACGCCAGACCAGGAAAATCTCCTTCATGTTTTTCTCTGTTTTATCCTCAGTTACTTTGACACAAAGACATCTGCTGTGATGCTCACAATTCTGATGAAGTCTCACATGTATCAGTGCTGATAAATGATCAGAATTATAATATTTCTGACTGTCTGAGGCTAAATTGAATCAAATCGGGACTTCGTGAATCAGAATCAAAGGGATTATAGAAATCAGCGATGATACCCAGCCCTAGTGAGCAGCCTGGGCCTGACAGAGTGGATGTAGGTGTGGGTAATAAGGAAAGATGAAAAGAACGATTGATAACTTTTTTGTTAAGTTAAAGTCTGAGCCGTCTGAAATTCATAGCCAGCTCTGACACGGAGCCATCGATCTCTGAATGCTGTAAAAGCAGCAGTGTATCCAGGAAACACATTATACGTGATAAATGCACTGTCCGAGTGTCCCCTCTCCTCACTGCCTTTCAGCAGCAGACAGCAGCAAACAGGTCGTCAGAGGAGCCGAGATGATGATTGTGTTGATTGTGATGATGTGTTAATACACCTCTCTGAATGTAATAATTAGTCATTAATAACCTCTGCCTCTCTACCACAGCATGTCTGTTTATCAGCCATCGTTTTGTTGGAATGGGTCAGAAATGGCCGCCCCAGTCCTGGTTCTGACGGAGGTTTCTTCCTGTTAAAACGGAGTTTTTCCTCCCACTATCACCAAAGCACTTACCCATAGTGGGCTCATATGATTGTTGGGTTTTTCTCTGTTTTCTCTGTATTAATGAAGGAACTACCTTATAATATAAAGTGCCTTGACGCAGTTGTTGTTGTGATTTGGTGCTGTATAAATAACTGACTTAAATTCATTGCTGACCTCTGACTTTCAGCTTCACTTCTCTCTTCAGCAGGATGTTTCCCTCGCTGGTGTAGGCGGTGCAGGTGTAGACGTCGTTGTCTCTGTCTGTGGGGTATTTCAGGGTCAGACTGAGGTCTCCAGTTTTCAGCAGGTCTTCATTCATCTTCGTTCGGTCTCTGTAAAAGTGGTCTTGCTCTTCAAGCTGGTCAGAGCCGTTCTCAGACACGTGGACCTTTGTGGTCCGGATGTAAATGCAGGTCCACTCCACTTTACTGACTTTAAGCAGGTGAAGTTTGGTTTTGCAGGGCAGCTGTACAGACTCGACCCCCTGCTCCACCTCCACCAGGGGGACTGAAAGGAGAAAAAATACCACAATGAGCTGAACACAGCATCATCAGAACATTTTGTTTGGATGAAGTGAAACATCTGCACTGAAAACATGTTTGACTGGCTGCAGCCTGGGATTTGTCCTGTTGCTCCACTGAGCAGACACAGTGTTATCTTTGGTGTCCTAAATCAATTATGGGAAGAAATTTATCATCGGTGCCATCTGTCTTTATCTTCACTTCCTACACCCAAACTGGAAACGTTCATAGACTGTTATGGGAGCTTGCCTACTTAATATTTCCTTTGAATTTTCTCTCTACATGTAGATTAATATGAACTTTTGTTAAATAAGCTATTATTCTGGGCTATGCAGGCCCAGAGAAAGCCTGCAGCATTTTAATGAGGTTGTTTTAGTGTGGAATAGAAGAAATAGAAGAAGCTCATGTGAGTTTCCCACAAAAACATCTGATCCTCAAAATCCTGGTGCTTTCAGGCTGACATTGACTCAAAAACATTATCATTATAATATTTTCATTCTAAATTATTTATTTATTTTATTTGTAGAATTACTTTGAGCCTCATATGTAAAAAAGGATGGGGAACTACTTAAAAATGTATTTTAAAATTTCTCTTAAACTCCTTAATTTCTCGGACTTGTGTCACATCTTCAGTTTGAGCTGATAAAAAAGTAATGGTTGAAAAACCTAACTTAATAGATCTTACTGTAGCTCACTCATCAAGTCCTGTTCACCTCAGGGACAGATTATCAGTGTGGTCACCAAGCTCTTCAATTCCTGACTCACATCTTCATCTTCTGTCTTCAGCACTCACCTCTGACATAGAGCTTCACTTGTTTCTTCTTTAGGATGTTTCCCCCCCTGTTATAGACGGTGCAGGTGTAGGTGAGTGCGTCTCTGTTTGTCGGGTATTTCAGAGTCAGGCTGAGGTCCACAGCTATCCGCAGGTTTTTGTTCATCATTGTTCGATTTCTGTAAAACCAGTGCTGTTTTTCAAGGTGGCCAGAACCGTTTTTAAACACGTGCACTATCCTGTTGGAGCTGTCAGTCCACTCTACAGTTACATCTTCATGTCGGTGACCTGTGGTTATAAAGGGCAGCTGAACAGACTCCACCCCCGAATCCACATCCACCTGTGGGACTGTGAAGTAAGAACAACAAATAATGATTTGTGCGCGCAGTCTGTCAAAGCCCCCATGTTTGACATGTAAAGTGTGTGAGGGGAGCAAAGAGTAATTCAATTAGGATTCTAGACAAATAGCTGCCGTTTGTCCTCAGGCTCCTCAATGAGAGAGAGGAGCCTGTTCTGCAAAATGTGCTGGAGGATTCCTTAAGAACATGAAACATGGGGAAATACTGGTTTGTGTTTTATTGAAAGAAAGGAGACAATTAAAACAACCTATTAACATAACTAATAGATTAAGAAGAAGAAAAACACTGCAAGTCAAGTAAAACAAATCTGAGGTTTAGGGATGATTCAGATTATTCACAATGCAAACACGTCACACACACAACATACCTTCCTTAAAATAGCCTCTGAAGTAAACTCCAACACCCAGGATGACAGCTGCAACTACAGCCAGGACACCCAGAGCCACTGGGACAATGATGGGAACTTATAACACAATGAAAACACGAACATTACATGATGTTAACATAAAATGATTAACACTCTGTGACACTCCATGTGATTTTGAATCTCTTTGCACTGACCTCCACCTTTGACCCGCTGAACCTGCAGTTCCACTCTTGACTGACCCAGTTCTACTCCAAACTTACGGACGGTGCAGTTGTAGCTGCCGCTGTCAGACAGCTGAAGCTTTTTCAGAGTGAGAGTGAGGGCTCCAGTTTCCAGAGCGTCGGGATTCATGGATGTTCGGCCGCTGAACTGCTCATTCTGGTTCTGGAGGTCATCGCCTTCTCGTCGACGCAGGTGCACTGTGGAGGGATTGAGGTCATAGCGACTCCACACAGCTGTGGATTCTTTTTCTTCAAAAGTGGGAAACTCACAGGGCAGGAGAACAAACTCCGCCCCCTCTAGTACCTCCACACCTGAGGCACACTGGGAAACTGAGGTCACAGACATAGACAAAGACCTTATTGATCCCACATAAAAATAGAAAAAATAAATAATAAAAAGATTCAATGGTTACTATGTGCAGAAAAATAACACAAGATGTTTTATGTGCACATAAAGTGCAGGCAGTGATAGTTATACACACATATTTATAAACAGTGTTCATCCTGTTTATAATGTTACAGCCTGGCTTCTGTCGGGATGAAGGACCTGTGATAGCGCTCCATCCAGATGGTGCAAAATGCAGCTGCTCGCATTTTAACAAGAACTGGGAAATTTGAGCACATTAGCCCTGTTCTGAGATCTCTGCATTGGCTACCTTGTCAGGTTCGAGCAGATTTTAAGGTCCTGCTGCTCACCTACAAGGCTTTAAACGGACTGGCACTTTCATACCTCTCCGACCTTTTACATCTTTACGTTCCATCCCGTGCTCTCCGATCTCAGGACTCTGGCCTTCTAAAGGTTCCTAGAGTCAGAAAAAAGACAATTGGAGAGCTTTTTCTTTTCATGCCCCGTTTCTGTGGAACAACCTCCCTCAAGATGTTAGGCAGGCTGCTCTGTGGAGGTTTTTAAAACTAAGCTGAAGACACATTTGTTCACCTTATCTTACAAGTCTTAATTCTATGGCTTTTAGTTTTTAAATTTTTACTGTTTTTAACTTGTATTGTGTCTTTTACCTGTATTGCTATGTATCGCTTTTATTATTATTATTATTTTTATCTTTTTAGTTTTAAATAGTTGTACAGCACTTTGTTTGAAAGTGCTTTATAAATAAAGTTATTATTATTATTATTATCCACAGTCTCCGTCCACAGTCTCCATCCACAGTCTCCGTCCACAGTCTCCTTCCACAGTCTCCGTCCACAGTCTCCGTCCACAGTCTCATGCAGGGATGAGAGATGTTGTGCATAATAGCCCACCCACCTCCTTTATGGGGTCTAGGGGACTGTCCAGGACAGAGCTGGCCCTCTTCACCAGGCTATTTAGCCGTTACCTGCCCCTCTCTCTGCTGCCGCCTCCACAGCAGAGCTCTGGATAAAAGATTGCAGACATCCTCAGTAATGTCCTGCAGACTTCAGCCTGTCAGCACAGTCGACTTTGGTCCTGGTGCCGAGTTTGAGTGTTTTCTGAGCAGTCCAGGTTATCGTTAAGGTGAACACCCAGCAGCTTGTACGTGGTGACCACCTCCATGCCCAAACTTTGGATGAGGTGTGGTTTGCTCGGGAGGTTGACCACCACCTGCTCCGTCTGATCATTTGCCTCAGATGCGCATCCAAGGATGGCTGTATCAACGGACTCAGTTTATCTGCCCACCAGTGACAGATGTGGATTCTTCATGCTCAAAGACTATTTCCAAGACGTTTCTCCTGTCTATAATAATGCCGTGTGTGTGTGTGTGTGTGCGTGTGTGTGTGTGTGTGTGTGTGTGTGTGTGTGTGTTTACCTTTGCTGTTTTTATATTTTGTCTGTCATCTCTCCCCCTTGCCTGTGATATTTTACCCACTGACTGTCTTACTGTTCAGAACTCAGGCCTGGATTACAGCTGGACTTCAGTTTCAGTGTGTTTGTGTTTGAGTCCCGTTATTGTTTTAAAAAATGAGAGGACTACAGTTTTGTCCCATTTACATACTTCTTATGGTAAAAGTCTGGTGCAAACATACACTTGGTCCTAGAACAAAAAACAATTCTTTCTTTTGGCTTTAACTATGCGAGAATAACCTGCGGCATTTGAGAACTTATCTTCCAGATCAACATGCACAAACCTGTCTGACTGTTTCTGTAAGCAAAACCAGTGTGTGTGTGCTTGTGTAAATATGTGTGTGTGTGTGTGCTTGTGTAAATATGTGTGTGTGTCATAAGTTTAAAAGAAACTTTTCTTACCGTACAGGAGGATCACAAACAAATCCAAAATCTTCATGTTGCTATACATAGAGTAGACATCTACAAAGTTAATCTTCAGCCTGAACCGACTAAATAATCCTGCCAAGAAGCCAAAGGTGTTTTCTGGCTGCTCTCCATGTCACACAGAGCACCAGTGGATTGCTTTCATTCAGGAAGAGGAAACACTTTTTTAAAAGCAGGAGGAGGAGGAGTGTTCACAAAAGCCTCAGCCAGTAAAGAAGAAACTGTTTGAATGAAAGAAGCATTCATTAGAGTAAAAACCTAAATAACCTATTTGCACATTTAAAAACTTCCTGCTTTAAATCTGTGATTTTAATCTGTTATGCATAACTTTAATCATGACACTTTTTCAACATGAAACACTAAAATTAAATGTTTCCAGTTTCGGATCTGTTGATTCCCACTCTCTTTTAACTATTTTCTCACCATCTAAGTGCATCTAAGCACAGCTGGGATTGATCTTTATTTTCATTTCTCTTTAAATGTGACTTTTAATCATAAATATTATAGGATAGATTTAAATTCTAGTTACAAAACTGAAGAAAACGGCAAAAACAACAACAAAAAATCTACTGCCATTTACATGTAATACCGGTACAGCCCACCAGAGGGAGTGATACTCAAATCAAACACAGCAAAGGCTGATGGTGACCAGTGGGAGTTCATTCAGTAACAGAAAGGAACTGAGTGGGTAACACTTCATAATGGCCACTGTTATTTAACTGTGAATTATAGGTGTTAATTTAACTTTACCATACTGCATGATACCATCTTTATTTATAAAGCCCTTTAAAATAAAACCAGGGTTTGATTTGATTTGATTGAATCTTTATTTTGAACATGTTGAAAAAGTACAAAAAAAATAGAATTAAAAGAGACAAATGAACAAAGCAAAACAAAAGGAAAACGAGCAATATATATGTATGTATATATGTATATATATGTATGTATATATATATGTATGTGTATGTGTATATGTATATATATATATATATATATACATACATACACACATACATACACCCATACCAACATACCCGTGCATGCGCACACACATGAAAATATTAGACAAGAACACCCTATCAAATCTCTACCTTTTCCCTGTACCCTGTAAAAACCATATCCTTAAACCGCTTTTTAAACTGCGCCATGCTCGGACATTGCTTCATATCTTTACTTAGTCTGTTCCACAGCTTCACTCCACACACAGAGATGCAAAAACTTTTTAATGTACGGATACGAGGATGTTTTAAATTTAATTCCCCCCTCAAATTGTATCCCCGTTCCCTTTTAGAAAACATTTTTAGAATATTGTCAGGAAGCAGGTTATTTATTGCTTTATATATAATTTGTGCAGTGAGAAAATGAACCAGATCTGTGAATGTTAGAATTTTTGATTTTAAGAATAGTGGATTTGTATGATCTCTGTAACCAGTTTCATGGATTATCCTTATGGCCCTTTTTTGTAATATAAAGATTGATGATAGCGAACATTTGTAAGTATTGCCCCAAACCTCTGCACAGTAATTCAAATACGGTGCAATCAGGGAACAATAGAGAATGTAGAGTGATTTGTGGTCCAGAATGTGTTTTACTTTACTCAAGATTGAGACACTTCTTGAAATTTTGTTATGTATATGATTTATATGAGACTTCCAGTTTAATTTATCATCTATAATCACACCAAGAAACTTATGTTCAAGTACTCTTTCAATTTCCACACCATCTACATGAATCTGCACTTGTGCATTTCTAAGGGAATTCCCAAATAAGATAATTTTAGTTTTACTTAGATTTAGCGATAGTTTGTTCCTGTTAAACCATTTTTTAATTTTGCACATTTCTGAAGTAATTGTATCCAGCAGCTCCTTTAGATTCCCCCCAGAACAAAAAATATTTGTGTCATCTGCAAATAATACTAATTTTAATATATCAGATGCCTTACAAATATCATTTATATAAATAATAAATAATTTTGGACCCAGTACAGAGCCTTGTGGAACACCACAAGCAATGTCCAAGCATGATGAGGAATGGACACCCAGCTTCACAAATGCTGTACACGCCAGCAAAAAAATGTGTTTTAAGAAGAGTTTAAAACTCAGAAAGAGAAGAAGCCTGCCTAATGTGCAAGGGCAGATCGTTCCACAACTTTGGAGCTGCTACAGCCAAAGCAAATTAATGCTTACTAAGGGAGTGGGAAGGTGTATATGGCTGTTGCATCTCAGAGAGGTGGGGGCAGGCTATAAGAGATTTAAAAACAAATAGAGAACTTTAAGAAGGACGCTAAAATGTACAGGTAGTGACATGGTCTCCGTGCCTGCCCGGCCGGCTCCACAAGGCTGCATGTGGTGTTTGGTTTTCTCTCTCTCTGCCTGGGTGGAGCTCACTGTGGGCTCCCGCCCTTGGCCCACACACCTGACAACAATCAGCTGTCATCACCTGGAGCACTATTTGAGGCTGGAACACAGATCCTCTCGTCGCTGGATGATTGTACTACAGACGTTAGTGATTCTCCCAGCTCCTGTGAACCTGTGCTTGAGTATACCTGTGATTTGTGAGTGACTTCCCTTTCCTCTGCTACAGACTTTCCTCCCCGGACCTCCCTGTCGTGTGAGCGTGTGTGAGTTTGGGCAAGAAGACGTGAGCGAGTGTGAGAGAGCTTCCCCGTGATTCCCTGGAGTTTGGATTTTCCCTTCACTGTATATATTGTGCACTGGTGCTGTAAATAAACTGTCTTTGGAGACGTCACACCGCTCTGCTCTTGAGTTCCTACAACCAGTTTGTGACAGGAAGCCAGTGAGTGAAATTAAAATGGGGGTAATGTGCTCGGACCTTTTTGTTCCAGTTAAAAGATGCGCTTCATAACCTGCAGACGCCTAACAGATGCATCACTAACCCCACTATAAAGTGCGTTACAATAATGGAGTCTAGAAAATTCCCACATGTGGGACTAATAAAGGTACATCTTATCTCATCTCTTATCTTAGATGTAACAAAGACATGGATTACTGTCTCAAAAAGCTGCTCTGATAAGATGGGCTTTATTTTTGCCAGTTGTCTCAAATGAAAAAAAAGACAGATTTTACAACAGCTCTGACCTGGCTTTCAACTTCATCATCTGCCTCCATTTAAACTCCCAGGTTAGTGGTGATTGGTTTAACAAACTGTGCCAGCAAACCAAGATCCATAGTAGTGGTCTCAGAAGTGCCACCAAAAACCATCACTTCTGTTTTCTGCTCATTAAAATGTAAAAAGTTCAAAGGCACCCAGGCCCTTATTTCATCAAGACATCTGAGCAGAGGGCCTACTGAGAAACCATTTATCTTTTAAGAGGGAAACAAATCTGGGAGTCATCGGCAAAACAGTAGAAAGAAATCCCATGTTTCCTGAAAATATACTCGGGTGGTATCAGATATAAGGAGAAAAGAAGCGGGCCTAAAACTGAACCCTGTGGAACCCCACATTGAAAAGAAGCAGCAGAGGATACAAGCTCACCAAGTTTCACAGAGAAAGTTTGGTCTGCCAATTAGGATCTGAACCACTGCAGTTCTCCTAACACCCACCACCTGCTCTAAACTGCAAATTAAAATCTTATGATCCACTGTATCAAAGGCAGCTGTTAAATCTAAAAGCACGATCATAACACAGTCATGTGATGCAGTTCCTAAAAAAATTATTAAAAACTCTTAAAAGGGCAGATTCTGTACTATGCAAAGCTTTAAAACCAGATTGAAAAACTTCAGAAACACAACATTCTTCTAAAAATGAACATTCATGGCTTGTAAACCACCTTTTCAAGAATCTTTGAGATAAAACTCAATTTGGAAATTGGTTTGTAATTTGCAGTCATTTCAGGATGTGAATTCCAGTAATACTGTAATATTTGCTGACACCTGAAGTTCATCCTTCTTCCGTTTACGTTTAGCTCTCTACACTTTCTTCTGGCTTCACAGGTGCCTTCATTCAGCCATGGTTCAGATATGGCTTTTACTTATCTAAGATTAAGGAATCCCAACAGCCACTTCATAAATGTATGGCACAGCATAGAAGAGCCACCTCCACAGGACAAGACTCAGCAGTCCATCTGCATCTAAAGGACAAAGGTCACTCTTTTGAGGATGCCAAAGTTCACAAGCCATCTATGTCCACTGTGAGCGACCATCTTTGAACAGAGGCGGTGGTTTACGACACCAACTATCTGCCATCTATAATCCAGTTTTGAGATCCTTCCCAGACGCCTTAACGCCCACTCACACCCTGGGCCATCTGACCTCAGGAAATCACATGATAGGGTGGCGTTAGGCTTCACAATGAACTCACCCAAAAACCTTGGCTGATTGTGACCTACACCCGTTTTCACACCATTGTCCCTCTTGGGGGGACACTCCCACAGGGCTTAAATCTGGGATTTTCCACGGTTCGACCCTAGAACTGAAGAAGCTTCTCGGATGAAACGTCTTCAAGAAACAGCTGTGAGGACAGAGCAACTCCTTGGTAAATAATGCACTTGATGGTGACTCATGAAGGTCCTTGCAGTCCAGTTGATCTTGCGCACTTCCAGGATCCCTGTGTGAGGCACAGAGTCATCGGCTTTCTTGTAGTAAATGCAGGTGGTGCATATGTTGGTCAGTGTAGTTTTCCTTTGTGTGCCCCACTCACATATTAACCCTTATTCCTCTTTGTTGCTATGCCTAACAGGAACTTATATGAAGTACCGAGGTATTCGGGTGAGACCACTTGCTTCTTGGGATCCTTTGGCATCAGGGCTGTCTCCGGCCTCCACTACATAGCACTGAGACGGCACTTTTAAGGATTTTTAACGATATTCTTTTAACTCTGGCAGCCCTGCTGCCCTTTTATTGTTGGACTTGTCAGCAGCTTTTGACACAGTCGACCATGACATCCTGTTATCACGGCTAGAATTTCATGCTGGCCTAAAAGGATCTGCCTTACAGTGGTTTCGGTCCTATCTGTCAGAAAGGTTTTTTTATGTCAGTATGGGCCCCCACAACTCCAAAATAGCCCCTCTTAAATACGGTGTACCTCAAGGCTCTATTTTGGGTCCTGCCCTGTTCGTACTCTATTTGTTGCCATTGGGCTCCATCTTCTCGCGGTACAGCATTTCATTTCATTGTTTTGCTGATGATTTGCAGATTTATCTACCTTTAAAAGCAAGGTCAGACCATCCCCAGCTCTTATTACGCTGCCTTGATGATGTCAAACAGTGGTTGCCATTAAATTTTTTAAAGCTAAATGAAAATAAAACTGAGGTTGTCATTTTTGGCAACTTTAATCATATCGACAGCACTCTGGGCCCCTTTCCTCGTATTGTAAAACACATGTAAAAAACCTCGGTGTCTACATTGATGGTTCTTTTAAATTGAATAAGCAGGTGAGTGCAGTAGTTCAGTCCTGTTTTTTTAGTTAAGACAGATAGCCAAGATAAAGCCATACCTTCCGGCTAACGTCTTTGAGCGTGTTATTCACCTTTTTCTTACTTGCAGATTGGACTACTGCAATTCATTGTATTATGGTCTAGATCAGGCCACCATCCATCATCTTCAGATGGTTCAAAATGCAGCTGCTCGCCTGCTAACTGGTACCAAACGGAGAGATCATATAACCCCACTTTTAGCTTCTTTACACTGGCTTCCTGTCTCCTACAGGATCCAATTTAAACTTCTACTTTTTGTTTTTAAGTCACTTAACGCCCGAGCCCCTCCTTACCTGACTGAGCTCCTCTCTGCCTATGCTCCAGGAAAAACCACGAGGTCTAGCTCAAAACTAATGCTGTCCATCCCACGGACTAACCTCAAATCCCGTGGTGATAGATCCTTCTCTGTGGCAGGTCCCAGACTTTGGAATAGTCTCCCCTTAAATATTAGATCTGCACAAACACTTGAGCAATTTAAATCTTTACTAAAGGCACATTTCTATGCCCTGGCTTTTAACACACTATGACCCAAGCATTTTGATCTTATTTGAATCAGTTTAGTTATTGTTTTAATTCTTTTACTGTCCTATTATTGTTTTTTATTGTTATTATTGTATTACATTGTTGCTTTTCAATACCATTTTTATATTGTTAAGCACTTTGTGCAGCATCGACTGTTTGAAATGTGCTATATAAATAAATTTGACCTTGACCTTAAAGTAGGAGCCAAAAAGGGTGTAGTTTGTGGGTGTGATCACCCGTGTGTACACCTGTGAGCATGGACGTGCTTCTTTTTAAAAGGTTCCTTCATGTAATGATCTGCTAGAGGGTGTGGGGGGGCCACAGCCCCGTCCTCCAGGGCATGAAGCAGGTATGGAGGAGATCAAAACTCCAGACATCCAGAGGCCCCCAGAACACAAGAGACCAAGGAAGACCAACAGAGGGGCAGCCGCGCCACTGTCCCAGAACAACCCGTTCTCACTCCCAAAGCGTAACATTTTACGCTAGGTGACAAATCGTCACCATATTACGGTTTCGGCTACCCACCACGTTCCTAAATGACGACCTCGGAAAAAGAGGAAATATGAGAACCGTCTGGACTGAACCTACACATGTTCGCTCTTTTTCTTCAAATCGCTTAGAAACACGCTATTTAACATCATTAAAGTCCTGGTTAAGGTCAGGAATAAGGTTATGGTCAGGGCTAGGGATAAGGTTAGGTTTAGGGCTGGAATACAGGGCTGGAACGTCTACTACCGCGGGAGCGTCATTGCACTGGATTCCAGCCATAACCCGCCGCGTACCATAAGAACGCCGAAGGTCTCCTTTTGCGTTCCTCAGGAACGCCGCGGGACGTGACAAAACGTCGACATGTTACGCCTCGGGAGTGAGAACGCTCTGCCCAGAAAGAGCTGATGAGAGTCCCAGATGAGGGCTCACTCAGCAGCCGCGGAGCAGAAGCCGGGGGGGGGGGGTTGCAGTGACGCGCCCGTGAGCTCCGCCGGCAGCCAGCCGTGCCTGAGTAAGCGAGCCCCAGGCCAAGAGGCCGGGGGCACCCCACCTCCGAAGTGGCCCAAGTGAGCCCCAGGCTCCAGGCCCCGATAAGCAGCCGCCAAGGAGTGAGCCGGTGTGTACCTGGACGCCCATCCCCGGACACAAAGAACCACCAACGCACCGACGTCTGAGGGAGTCCGCCACCGGATATGAACTTTTTTCAAGACAGTGAATCTTGAAACCAGAGAAAAAATAGAGAGTTTTAACTTGTTCCATTGGCAGATTTTTTTCACTTATTTCAAGCTAAAATATTTATTAGAATTCAAATTTAGACAGAAACAAAGTGAATAATATTATTTTATTATCACGTTGATGCAGCACATGGTTCAGTTAGCTTTGTATAAACATGTGTTAGAAATGTTCTTCAATCAGCTCTTTTTACTCTCATTTCACAGCCAGTACTTTTTACTTTTACTTGAGCAAAGAGGTTGAAACAGTACTTGGAGTATATTTAACAGTAGTACTTCTACTTCAGTACAGACTGTGTGTACTTTTACCACCTGTGTCTGAGACCTCCTTCAGGGTCCACCTGAAGCTCTCAGTCTGCTGTGGAAAAAGGAAATCCAGGTGAGTTTCTCCTGATCACCTGAGGCCGTCATTACTGTGTGAACCCACACACCACTCCTCACTCCTCCACCCGCTGCACACAGTCACTGAGTACAGACCGGCTGATTCCTGTAAAGGGAGAGGCAGGAAGAGGCGGAGCAACACCTGAAAAACAAGAAGCTCAACGTCATTTTGCAGAAGTGAAAGTGTGAGAGAGCAGCAGCAGAGCTGCAGTCGAGTCCTGTTTGTCTCTAAAAGAAGATTCACTGGAGTCCATCAGGTTTCTCTCAGCAACAGTGGTGAGTGCAGCTGATCACACTTCCTGCTTCTACACAAATCTTCACTCTGTTCACTTCATCAGGGCTCTAGAGCGCCACCTCATTTCTCCATGGTGCCACTTAGGCTACGTCCACACTCGCCCAGATAGATTTGAAAACAGCGCTCCGCGTCCACACTAGTGTTTTCAGTCGTTTTCACAGAGTTGTGCGTCCACATTAAGACGGCTGAAAACGCTTACGTTCCAGTCCTGCGCATGCGTGAAACGCAAGACGATTCGACCGGTCTCATTTCTGTCTGCCGCTTATTCACTTTCCAGCTGTTTGAAACGTCGCGGCAAAAGGTGGAGGAAAAGCACCGAGTTTTAAAATGGACTAACAATGAGGTGGAGTTGTTGCTGCGAGTAACACAAAAGTACAAAGTTGCAAAAGCGAGAGAGAATTAAAGAATTTGAAGAAAAGCTCTGTGGAGCATGTACAGACTGATATTCATCTTTAATAGGACTGTCAAAACTGCTGCTGTATAATGCTCTCCACTATCTTTGTTTATTTGGTCACATGCCTGCATCACATGACTAACATGCATCATTGTTTTAGAAAGTCTCTGTTTTCACTGTTCACTGTGACACAAACGCACCGTCTCCAAATTATTTACTTTCCGGCTGTTTGAATCGTCGCAGCAGAGGTGAGCAGCGTGATAGGAGTGGATGTAGCTGTGGGTAATGAGAAAAGATGAAAAGAACGATTGATAACTTTTTCGTTAAGGCCGGTGCTCTGACACGGAGCCATCAACCTCTCAGTGTCTAACACTGGTCTGCAGACGGCATCAGATAATGAGCCACATTAGATGGACTCTGAGCCCACTGACAGTAAAAGGGTGAAGTGTAGACATTTGGAAGAGAGCGGCCTGACCAGTTTCTCTGACTATGGTACTGTAAAGCTGACAACATGATGCATTTACTGTGGTGAGTGTGCAAAGACCATGGCAGGTGTTGTGCCAAGGTAGGGATCCCCAACAGGATCTGTTTCCCTGCGTCAGGAACATCGGCTGGGCAGGGAAAGCGGACCCAACGCACTCCGCCTCCATCATGACCAACTAGACGTGGAAGGAGTGATGTTTTAGTGACAACATGAAAGATGAGTGTGACCGTTCAGTTTGTGGGTTACAACAGAAAATTATACATTTATTGTTCTCGTGTGTTATCGGACGGGATCATTTGAACAAACCGAGGACATTTTCCTGATAATTATCTGTATCCTCCTGTAACTTTACTGTTTAAAGAGCTAAAACCTCCAACATTTCAGGATCAATAAGTCCTTATAAGACGTGTTTGTGAGCTAAAAATCAAGAATGTGGGATACTGTTTGTCTGTGTCAGCCAAACAACTTCACATCTTTGTAACGACTGTTAAAAAGATGTTCATCCTGTTGATCCTGTTCATCTGGACGCTGCACTGTACAGCAGACACGACGTTGTTCAGTTTGTGTTTGAGATGAACCAGTTTGTGTCTGAGTGTGTTGCTGGGTCTCCACCAGTTACTCTGACAACTCTGATTTTTATTTTGACATTTGCACACAGGACCAACAGTCCATGCACAGTGGAATACTTGTGCAGAGCTTTCCAAGTCAAATCACACTTTAACAATATAAAGACAGAAAAAGCAGAAGGATAGAAATGAAGTCCGGAGTAGGGTAGTCGTACTATTTTCTATATACAAAGAAAAAGAAGAAAATGTACAGAGAGTGTGTAGTTCTCTACCTCTTATCGCACTCACAGTATTGCACATTTGTTCCACAGATCTGTTTCACAAGTCTGTTGTGAGTGTATTGCCCGATGGTCAGTGAACCGATGATACATTCAAAGTGAGGTTAAGTAGTGCTGTGTTATTTTAAGTGTTCAGTGTGTTTTTGTTTGCCGTCAGTCTGACAGTTGTGGGGAAGAAGCTGTTGAAGAATCGTGTTCTGTGTGTGATGCTGCTGTCCGCTCTGTTGTGTCTGAGATTGCATGTGCAGCTTTGTATGTGCAGGTCCATGGATGCAAGTGTTGTTCCCATAATCCTCTCTGCAGACTTTATGACTCTGCAGAGCCTTCCTCTCTGTCTGTGTAGTGTTTCCATACCAGACAGTGATGCCTGCGGTGAGGATGCTGTCTATCAGTCCTCTGCAGGCCTGGGTGAGAGGGTGGTGGTTCATGCCAGCTTTCCTGAGCAGCCGAATTAAATAAAGCCTTTGCTGGGCTTTTTTCACAGTTGCTGTAGTGTTGAGAGTCCAGCTCAGGTCTGATGAAACCTGCAGTCCCAGGAATCTGTGTCTGTTTGCCCTCTCCACCTCCGTCCCTTTGACGATAAGAGGTTGCAGGGGAGGGAGTTCTTCCAAAAGTGCAGTATTCATTCCTTGGTCCATGTTGAGGATGAGATGAAGAAGCTTCTGTGATGAAAAGAAACTTAAAGAAGTCCAGACGCTTTTCTCTCCAAGCTCCTCAGACTACTGACGCTTGTTTCTTACTTTGTAAAAATGAAATTTAAAGTGAATTTTGAATCAAATGTTTCTTTTCTTTCTCCCTCAGAGTGCAGACATGTCTGCTGCCAGCAATCTGCGATCTGAAGATCAGTTTCTGTGCTCCATCTGTCTGGATGTGTTCACTGATCCTGTCACTACACCATGTGGACACAACTTCTGCAAAACCTGCATCAGTCAGCACTGGGACACTAATGGCAGACATAAGTGTCCTATGTGTAACAGAGTGTTCAAGAGACGACCTGAACTAGACATCAACACGTTGTTCTCTGAGATGGTTGCTCAGTTCAGACGTGAAGCTCAGCAGAAAGCCAGCAGCAGCAGCTCAGAGCAACAAGCTGCCAAACCAGGAGAAGTTCCCTGTGACGTCTGCACTGGAACCAGACTGAAGGCCCTGAAGTCCTGCCTGGTGTGTCAGACCTCCTACTGTCAGACTCACCTGGAGCCTCATCTGACAGTGAAACGTCTGAAAAGACATCAGCTGGTTGATGCTGTGGAGAACCTGGAAGGCAGGATGTGCACGAAGCACGATAACCTTCTGCAGCTGTTCTGTAAGACCGACCAGACATGTGTCTGCATGCTCTGCTCTGTTTTAGACCACAAGAACCACGAGTTTGTTCCTCTGAGAGAAGAATATGAAGGAAAGAAGGCAGAGCTGGAGAAGACAGAGGCTGAGATTCAGCAGATGATCCAGAAGAGACGACTGAAGATTCAGGAGATCACAGAGTCGGTGAAGATGAGTAAAGATGCTGCAGACAGACAGAAAGCAGGTGTTCAGGTCCTCACGGCTCTGATGGAGTCTGTTGAGAGACGCCTGAAGGAGCTCATGAAGGAGATCAAAGACAAACAGGAAGCTACAGAGAAACAGGCTGAAGGTCTCATCAAAGATCTGGAACAGGAAATCTCTGAGCTGATGGAGAGAAGCTCTGAGGTGGAGCAGCTCTCACGCTCTGAAGACCACCTCCACCTCCTCCAAAGCTTCTCCTCCCTGAAAGCTGCTCCACCCAGCAAGGACTGGACAGAGGTCAGAGTTCATCCACCATCATATGAGGGGACTGTGGGGAGAGCTGTGGCTCAGCTGGAGGAGACAGTCTGGAAACCCATGAAGAAGAAGCTGTTAGAGGCTGCAGAGCTGCAGAGGGTGCAGCAGCATGAGGTGGATGTGACTCTGGATCCTGATACAGCTCATCCTAATCTCATCCTGTCTGATGATGGAAAACAAGTGTACTGTGGTGATGTGGAGAAGAAACTTCCAGACAACCCAGAGAGATTTTCTCCATGTCCTTGTGTTTTAGGAGAGCAGAGTTTCTCTTCAGGCAGATTTTACTTTGAGGTTCAGGTTAAAGGAAAGACTGACTGGGATTTAGGAGTGGCCACAGAGTCGATCAACAGGAAGGGAGGAATTGCAGCGAGTCCTCAAAATGGTTTCTGGACTGTGAAGCGGAGAAATGGAAATGAGTACAAAGCTTGTGCTTCCCCTCCAGTCCGTCTCTGTCTTTATCCTGGTCCTGAGAATGTGGGGGTGTTTGTGGATTATGAGGAGGGTCTGGTCTCCTTTTATGATGTAGGTGCTGCAGCTCTGATCTACTCCTTTACTGGCTGCTCCTTCACTCACAAACTCCACCCATTCTTCAGTCCCTGTAACAATGATGGAGGTAAAAACTCTGCACCTCTGATCATCTGTCCCGTCAAACTGATCAACGACTGATTTAATTGGATGAATGATTGATTTTTCTTGAAGGGAACAAATGAACATATTGAGTGTAAATCCTCTACAGTCTCCATGTTTCTATAGAATCTGATCATCAGGACTCTGATTCACACTTTGATTCTCATGGAGTTTGATTTGAACAGAAGTTGAATCAGGAAATGTTCCCACTGATGGAGACTCGAGCTGAAGAGCAAATATCAGAGAACAAATGTCCAAAAGCTTCATTTACAATAAAGTTTGTTCAATGCTTTGAGTGAATCCAGACTCATGTGTGGCTGTTATACGGAGCATCAGAGTCCAGCTGAGTTATGTTGGATACAAACTGCTTATTTTGGCTCTGTGAGGAGTTTTGTTCACTGAAAACTGATGAGACGGATAATATTCAAAGAACTCTGTAGAGATTCATGCATCCATGTTCTCCACCTGCAGGTGTGGAGGAGAAAGGTGGAGCACAGACTGCTGCATCCTTCCAGTCACATCATTTTGATGATTATATTTGCATGTTGTGATGATTTGGGTTAAAGACAAACAGAGTTGAACGGCTGCAGTCACAGCATGAAGACGATGCTGAAGCTGAGCTGTCAGTGAACATGTTTCACTGTGATTTGATTTGAAGAATAGAAAGTGTGTGTGGCTGCTGACAGCTGCAGTCTCTGCTAGTCTGCATAACACACACACAACTTTCCCCCTGAGGCAACG
The DNA here is from genome assembly GCF_900408965.1 of Simochromis diagramma. Classification (NCBI taxonomy): domain Eukaryota; kingdom Metazoa; phylum Chordata; class Actinopteri; order Cichliformes; family Cichlidae; genus Simochromis; species Simochromis diagramma. The sequence continues at coordinate 41,130 of NW_024387396.1, forward strand.
ATGCAGCAACAACACAAAGAACAGCTGCAGACACACACACACACTGTTAAAGAACACTTTACTGTTTAAGGCAGAATTCCTCAGTAACAATGATTTGAGTCTACTGTGTCTACTGTGGTTTTAGCTCAACATACTGAAACATGTTTTTCTTTCTGCCGTACAAACTATTTGATCACAACATCTTTGCTTTTTTCCTCCAATCGTTTCTTCTGATTATTTTATTTAGTTTAACTAAGAAAAGCTTCAAATTTAACTCTTAACCTGATTTAAACGTTTAATTTCTCATTAACTCAGACTTTTAATTTATTTCCTTGTTTAATGTATTATTTCTTTATCCTTGTTTAAGTTTTGCCGATCCTTTCTGTGTAACCTGTTTAATCTGACCTTTGACCTTTTAATTTTAACTTAACAGTACTCTTGTTTTGACCTTTGACCTCTTTATTCCTTATAACCAAAAAAACCCTTTTATCTGATATTTTCACCTTATTGATTGATTATATATATCTATTATATTTTCTCACCTTACCTTATTTTGACCTTTGACCTATGTCCTTGTTAGCCTTGATCTTCCTTCATCAAACGTGAAATTTCTTTCACCTTTGAACTTAAAGCTTAAATCAAACCTTTGTTAAAAAGCTTCTTACCAACTTGTAATTCCAACTTTCTGCATTAAACACGTATCTTATCATATAAACACTGGATCACTGAGAGAACTTTAGGCAGAACCAAATGAAGCAGCTGACCTCGTCAAACTCACAGCGACAGTAACTGACAGTGAATTATTTTAATCTTCTTCATTGTATTTGTTAGAAACATTTATTTTCCTTTAATTGGACTTTGGTTAAGTTAAATCCGATGTATTAACCGACCTTTGAGGTGAAGTGCAGCTGCGAAGAACGCTACGGCAGGCAATGAGGTGCGTTTAATGTCGCTCTGTTAATTTGAGCGTCCATAAATTGAATGTCTTATTTTTTCTTACTTTATTATTGCTCATTTATTGGAGAATTTGGCCATTTAATTAAGATAGATTTTATGTTGTTGGTGGTAAAGATCTGGATGGATGTTTTATTTTATTCTGTGTTTCTATTTTTCAGTTTTACTTTTCAAGACTTGGTGAATTGCCTTTTTGTACTTTTTGTTTAGTTTTGTTAAAATTAGCAGCAGTGAGAAGTGTTGTTGTCGTTCTTGAATATATTTGATGTAGCCCATACTGTTAAGGTAAGTGTCATGTTTTTAGTTGTTAGTCTGATGAAGAATCTTTTACTTTTCTCCAAAAGTTGATTGTGTTTATCTGGACATAGTGTTTTTCAGGTCCAGCTGAATGCAGGTTTCCCAGTCTTATACGTGTCAGGAGCATCAGCACAGCTGAAATGCATTTTTCCTAAGCACCGCGTCTCTGTGGCTTTTAAACCCCAAAACACGCTAAAACAAAAATGGGTCCACCCCAAGGATGGGGTCCCCCGGTGTAGTAACCTCGTTTCTTCGAACATCGACGTTCATTCAGGAAACCACAGCTGCTAGTTGCACTCATCACACGTTTTTCTAATCTGCCTATTATGTAGCCTTCACTTCCTTTAATAAGAGCAAATTTTCCACTATAAACACAGAGTCTAACAAAAGACTGGAGACTGTTTTGGTCATTTCCCTCAGAGTTTGTATGTTTTGTTGTTTTTCTGGTGATGAGCTTCAAACAGCAGCAGGTTGAGACTCAAAGAGAACCTAATAAAATCAGTGAAGCTCTTCATTGCTCATGTCATCCATCAGGGAGTTACTTGGAGGCTGTAGTTAGTGTGTTATGCAGTTATTGGGTTTTTGTGAGTTATACTAGTGAATGTCACAGGTGCTCCTGCTGTCAGACCTTGTGGTGTTCTCCTCTGTTTTATAGTGGACAGGACCTATTCTTTGGGAGTTGCATGAATACTTTGTGTGCCTTCTTATTTGATGCAACACACCTGATTGTTCTGTAAATAGTTTGAAATGATTGTGCAAAAAATCTGAGGCCTTGGCTGCATTTTGGGGTGAATAAAAACATTTTACTCTGTTGTTTGCATCATTTTTAAAAATGTATAATTTCTATTTGCATTTCAAGTTATGAAAGGTATTCATTAAACATGTTTATGTTTTTTTTTCTTTAACTGTTTTCCACTGGGAGTATACAAGAGGTTGAAGATACTATTACATACGGAGAGAACTCCACACCGGGTGTAGGCTTGCATGACTAAGAAACTATTTGAGGCAATTTTGTGGAGTTTGAGGTTGGACTCGGCTGCACATGTGTGCTTAAGCCGATCGATGGCTGCAGACTCTGTGGGAACTGAAATCAGCCCGTCATCGATGCAGAAGTGTCTCTCGACAAAGTGTCTTGTGTCTGCTCCAAAGTTTGTCTCGCCTTCCCAGGTGGCTCGTCAAAGGCAATAGATGGTTACTACTGGTGACGGGCTATTACCAAAAATATGCACCCGGGCGTGGTCTTCCTGCACTTTGTCACATGAGTAGCAGTAATCAACAAGTTTTTATTCGTTTTCATTCTTATGAGCACGAGAGAGAGAGAGGGGGGGGGGGGGGCAGGTACACAGTCACTAAAGATGAATAGCACAGCATTTAGTTGAATAGACGTTAAAAGAGAAGGTGTTTCAACAGCTGTTGTCTGCACTCTTGACACAGGAGAACAGAAGACTTCACCACCAGGACCTCCCCACCAACTGGGTGTCACCAACTTTCTCACAACACCTAACTGTGACCTACACAGATAACCAGTGTGCAGCTTTGAAATATAACATCCAGAGTCTATGTGACAAATGGCTAAACAAGTGCCATCATAGCAGGGTGAAGGGTGAACATGGTAACATAGAAGATGCTCTCCCAGGCCTATTACTGCCTTCTGGTCATAATGTCCACTCTCTTTCAGTGACCTCTCACCTTTAATATCCTATGACCTTCATTGACCTCTGGCCTTCATTGACCTCTGACCTCCTGTTGCAGGTGTGTGTGTGCTGCTGCTGTTTGCACTGACTGTTTGTGCAGGTGAGTAGATGAAGAGCACCATGGTCCAGGGCCCTATTTCAGGAAGCCGGTTTAGTGCAAACTCTGAGTAAGTATACCCTGAGTTAACGAAAACTCTGGGTTTTCGGTTTCACAAAGCGAGTTTAGATTAATCCCGAGTGAGTTACTATGACGACACACTCCGTGAAGCTCTCCGCCGGGAGAGAGTGATCAGAGCGCGTTTGGACATTTTATCATTTCCTGATGATTTCCTGTGTGAACGTTACCGTTTTTCAGCACAATCTATAATTTATTTGAATAACATCCTCAGGCCTAATATTGCTCATGTGACACATCGCGGACATGCTCTCAGTTCTGTACATATTATTTGTATCGCACTTCGGTTTTTTGCAAACAGGAGCTTTCTGTATAATATTGGTGACGCTGAGCACGTTTCCAAGGCTGCCGTCTGTCGGGCAGTCAGGAATGTTACAGTTGCACTGAAACGTCTCCTGTACTCGTTTGTGGTGTTCCCCGGTCATAGACCCACAAGATTCATCAAAGAGGGATTCCACAAAATTGCAGGTAGCAGGATGAACGAAACTTAATTCATGATGTGGTGATATTTGAACTACTACTTAAATTTTACATTTATTCTCACGGTTCCCAGGCGTGATTGGCTGTACAGATGGCACTCACATTCCAATCATTGCTCCTTCAGTAAATGAAGGAGACTATGTGAACAGGAAGTCTTTCCACAGCATTAATGTGCAGGTACATAGTTCCCTGTAGCATTTCAAACTAACAAATTATTTCATTATAGTAATGGATGCTAATTTGTGTTCTCTGCACTGTGAAGATCATATGTGATGCTGCCAACATTATCACAAATGTGGAAGCCAACTGCTCAGCCTCTGTGAGTGGTGGTGGTGGAGGACCCCCACCTGTTTTTCGGGCCTCCGCTTTTTTTCTAGTGGCCATAACGGGTCACATTTGAGCATACAGAGTAAGCAAATATGTACTTGTAATGTGCTCAGATAATTTCAATAAGTGCTTACAGAGGGGAAATTAATGTAGCCTCTAACTGCAATTGATTTACATCGGACAAACAGACCAAGCACTATGGCTCATAATACAATTACACCTTACCTGTTTGGACTATATTTTTATATTTCATTTTTACTTGCTGCCAGGAACGTTTGGGGCCTGTTGGGTTGCACCTGCGCTCACATCACATCACAAAATAAAATGTATAAAATAAAAAATAAAATAAAATAAAATAACGTGTTATATGGGTGGAAATCCCTAGATCAATGTTTAAATTAACACTCACGCATTGACTCTGTCGGCTATGTTTTGCCATGCATGCTCCCTTTCTTTTGCAGCTGAGGCTGTGTTACTTTTTTTCTGCAAAATTTGCATGTTATCGGCATATGCTGCCATCAGAATTTCGGCCTCAAGCGCTGTAAGATACATTGACCGCGCCTTCTTTCCCTCCGTCTCCATGGTGACTCGCTTAATCTGTGCTCCACTAATCAGGGCTTTATGTATCCTCGTGCGCGCGCTTAACTTGGGGTTAAAGCAACTCCGCGTTGACTGAACTAATTGTTATCAGCCTTTCTGAAACCGAATATTCCGAGTTGGACAGTTCGGGGTTACTCAACCCTGAGTATCGTTTTTCACTCTGAGTTTTCTAAACCGGCTTCCTGAAATAGGGCCCAGGACACTAAACACGGACACACAGGTGAGCTACTTCCTGGAAGAAGGCGGGACTTCACCTGAAGCACAAAAGGTGGGAGGGAGATTGAGAAAACTGTTGATAGAAGCAGTTCTAAGAATTGCTGTAGAAATAAGTCACTTATTTAAAGGTTTATTACCCACATGATCAGATCAGGCAGAGTGCATCTATTTTACTGTTTATAATAAAACAAGGAAATATACTACAAGATAATGAGAGGTGTTTGTGTTCATCTGTTACTCGTCTACATTTCAGTGTAAAAACAGGACAAAAAATCTCTGTTGGAGTCAAATTGTTAAATGTTGTCATTGTGTTACTTAAGTTTGTAAGTCTTGGTTCAAGCAGCCTGATCAAAGACGTTCCTTTGTCTCTGACCACCTCTCCAGTCAGTTTGTTGGTGGGGAGGCTGCAGTGTTTTCTTATAGGCACATCTATGTGAGGGCTCTGTTTGCTGCTTAGTAAGCTTCCTGCTTTATCATCCTTTGTGGGCAGGAGGTCACACAAACGCACCCCAAACACACACACACACATAGTGCCATATGTTTGTTGACCATAGGGGGGTTTTACAATGGGTGGTGCTTGTGTGTACTGTAACTGTTTTCAGTAAAAGGTCGTCTGTGGGTGGATTCAGTGCTTTCCTGAGACACCAAGCGGTCCTCCCTTGCTAGCAAGTAAAAGCTGTTCGTCTTGTTTCCGTTAACAGGAACAAGTTTGTAAACCAGCGGGGCCTGTGGAAGCACAGACACAACACTCTGGCTGAGGAAAGGTTGAAGATGGAGGTGAGAACGTGGACTAACTCTGAATGCAGAGCTGGTTTGGAGCTGTGGAGACTTACTGAGGAGTAAAGTGGACATGAAGGAGTCACAGAGGGAGGAGGAGGTGAACAGTGATGTTTGTTAGACAGGATCAGACTGAAGAGGGAACATAAGAAGAGTTTCATGCTGGATTTGAACAGGACAGGAAGATAAGCTCCGCCCAGCAGCTGAGTCCTCTCTGCTCACACTGGTGTTGGACTGCAACATCAGGGAGTCTGCTTCCACATCTGGTTTCCACAGCTGGAGGAAGCTGTCCCACGAGCACGCCTACGCCCCTCTGTCATTACTGAAGTAGTGATGGTGTTTAGTCAGTGTGAGACTGTTTCACTGGTCCAAGCAGAGATTTACATAAATGAGCTTTTATGAGTTCTTATATTATCTGATCAGGCCGTTTGCTCCTGTTAAAGATAAATGTGCATCGAACGTTGTGGGTATTCATGAGTTGTGGGGATGAACAAAAGTATTTTACCAGCACAATATAATCTGCAGTATGATCATTGCTTTAACAATGTAACCGATAGTTTTAAGATGGCCTTAAAAGGCTTATGCATACTGTTAGCATTAACATTATACATTAACCTTGTATTCCAGATGCAGTTATAACTATTTTATACATATTGCATATCTGTGCTTATTTTGAGTTGATGTTCGGTTCATTAAGGGTCTTAAGCTTCACTGGCGTGACTGTCCAGGTGATCCATGCTGAGGGAAACTAGAACATAGAAGGAATTGCAATACATGCTTACAAAACACTTATAGCAGGTCATTTTTATTATCGTTTATAAGTTCATATTCTTGTATTAAGCCTTTAGTAGAGGTTCTTGATTAAAACATTTATTCAGTAGATGACATATACATAGTTTCAGTTCGGTTATTACATATATGAGAGTGGCTTCTGTCTCTCTGTCTGGTGAGAGGTCAGGAGCTAGTCGGCGAGGTGAAATAGGGTGTAATTGTGGTTAGCACACAGACACACACACACACACACACACACAGACACACAGTTAGAGAGAATCATTTATAGGTGGAAGTTTAATCATGTTTTGCTCGGGGTTGCAAAAGAGCAGTTTGTCGCAGAACTGCTGCTGATGTGTCAAGATGATAAGCGAGCATCCGGCAGTGACAGGAAGTACCTGCCATGAAGACGAAGACAATGTTCTTTTTAAACTGTGTTAAAAGTCATTGTGGTTTTGATCTGACCTATGTATGAAATTGATTTGACGTTGAGGGGGCGTCATTAAATTCAAACCCTGATGGTATAAAATATCTGTTTATGTTTTGAGTAGTCGGAGATCAGCGCTTTCTGCGAACGGAACTGGTCTTCCCACGCGTGCATTTCATTAAAATCAATTGTTTGACCAAGCTCTTGGACCATGGTTGTTTGTACTCTCCTTCCTCAATATTTGAACCTTAACAGAGTCTAACAGTTTAAACCTGTGTGTGACGTTGTGTCCTTGAACGGCCCTGACAGACGGCTGTAGTCCATAATATTAATGTTTCTTGCTGACTAAAATAAGCAGCTGAGCTCTGTGAGGGCAGAGCTGCTGCTAACAGGTGAGTCTGTTACCTGGACTGGACTGAGTGAGCTGCTGTGTCACAGCTTTATCAGTGACACACTCAGCATGTGTGTGTGTGATATGTCACAGTGCTTGAAACACACATGAAAATATATTAAAGGTTGATTCTTTTTTCTTTTGGTTTGTGGAACAAAAATCAGCAACGAAGAAACGCGAGCGTAAAAAAAAAAGCTGTAGTGCCTTTCACTGTGCAATACTTGATCTGTGATCTATGATCCGTTCTGTATACTCTGTATTTATATATGTATATATATGTCTCTGTATTTATACATGTGTATATATGGTATATTTCAGCTCACATTCTGTGACTTCTGTCGGTGCTGTGCTATTAGAACCCACCCGAGGGATTAATAAAGTTTTATCTAATCTAATCTAAAAACTTGGTGTAGAAGTGCAACAAATGTAAGCTGGCTCATTTGACGCTGTGAAGCTTGAAAAGGATTTGCGCACCTACATCATTATTTACGGTTTAAATTGTGCTGCCTTCAGGTGCACCTGGTAAATTCAGGAATCTCTACTCCAAACCACAGCAGGTTGTTTTAGAGGCTTTTCTGGGTTAATGTTGGTTTGTTGGCAGAAACATGTCTGTGATCGCTGTGTTGTTCTTTTTGATGCAGGATTTCATGTAACTCGGTGCTAAAATCATAACAATGAAGTTTAACAGTTCTAGTGCTCATGCGTCAGCTAGCATGCGTCAGCTAGCATGCAGCCTGTTTCAGTCGCTCCTGCTTTTACTCTTTACTCTAATATTTTCTTACTTATTTCTTTGTCCTTTACTGAGTGTGTTCATCTGTTTAAAAGCTTTCTTTTCAAACATGTGGATCGAGAGAGTTTTTGTTCTGCTGTTGCTTTCACTGAGGAATGGGACCGCAGCACAGCAGCTACACACCAGAGATCAGCTGAGCCGCCTGATGCTGGTGTTGCAGATTAACTGGTGTCTCAGATTAACTGGAGACGGTCAAACAGATGTGTGACAGACTTTAAGGAGCTGCTGCCAACAAACCAGCAAATAAACACTGAATATTTCATGTGTGACATTTGTGAGGTGGCCTTAAACACAGTCCGTCAGTCTTTTTGCTCTTGAACAGTGAAATATTAAAAACTGTCTCGAGTTTATTTGGTGATGTTCTCGTGCACGAGGCGAAAACAGCAAACAAACGTCACAGTAAATCTTTCCAGCTGATGTTAGGCATCCTCCACCTGCTGAATCCACTTCAGCCTCTTCCTGCTCATGTTCCTGTTTAGAGGCACAGTCGGCCTGTAAATGGAGAAAACTGAACACAGGAATATTTGGATTTCCTTCTTTTTCTCTGCTCATGTTCAACTTGTCTGATTCAAGCTGGGAATATTTATTAGAAACAAAGTGAATAATATTATTTTATTATCACGTTGATGCAGCACATGGTTCAGTCAGCTTTGTATAAACATGTGTTAGAAATGTTCTTCAATCAGCTCTTTTTACTCTCATTTCACAGCCAGTACTTTTTTACTTTTACTTGAGTAAAGAAGTTGAATTAGTACTTGGAGTATTTTTAACAGTAGTACTTCTACTTCAGTACACAGTATGTGTACTTTTACCACCTGTGTCTGAGACCTCCTTCAGGGTCCACCTGAAGCTCTCAGTCTGCTGTGGAAAAAGGAAATCCAGGTGAGTTTCTCCTGATCACCTGAGGCCGTCATTACTGTGTGAACCCACACACCACTCCTCACTCCTCCACCCGCTGCACACAGTCACTGAGTACAGACCGGCTGATTCCTGTAAAGGGAGAGGCAGGAAGAGGCGGAGCAACACCTGAAAAACAAGAAGGTCAACGTCATTTTGCAGAAGTGACAGTGTGAGAGAGCAGCAGCAGAGCTGCAGTCGAGTCCTGTTTGTCTCTAAAAGAAGATTCACTGGAGTCCATCAGGTTTCTCTCAGCAACAGTGGTGAGTGCAGCTGATCACACTTCCTGCTTCTACACAAATCTTCACTCTGTTCACTTCATCAGGACTCATCACAGTCACACTGGATCCATAGAAATCTGCTCATGTAACCACAGATCCACTGTAGGAGCATCGAGCTGCTGCTTCAGTCTCACTGTGGCTCTGCTCAGGACTGTGGACTCAGGCTGTGCTCTGGACTTCAGACTGACTCCACACTTCCTGGTTATTCATCACTTCCTGTTCCTCTTAGATTGATTCTGGATTTGATTGATCATAAGGATTACAGACGTGAAAACACCTATTTATTCTTTATTGATATAAAGCCTTTGATACTGTCAACCAGTAGATTTTGGTCAGTACTTCAAAAAGTCATTCACACATTTTACAAAGATTATCTGACTTAGTGTATCCTGTAAGAGTCACAGATGTTCCTCAATCATTCAGAAAACAGTCGATGCTGCACTTTATAACTTTGTGTGGAAACATGAATCTCATTATTTAAACAGATGTGTTTGAATCATCCTGATAATCAGGCTTTAAACATGTCAGAGTTCCACACATCAGCTGTGATATTCAAGCTGACCTGGATCAAACATGTCATCAGACACAAACATAGATGATGCTGTTTAATCCCAAAGCTTATTTAAACAAACTGGAGGACAGAATTCCTCCTTAAATGTGATTTTGATCAAATCCACTGATCTCATTTTCACACACAGGCTTTATCATGGTGGCTTCTTCTCTACTAACATCAATCTTTGATTTGGACAAACAAATATATGAAACACAAAAATAAATCAATGTTTTCTGAGGATCCAGAATAACATGAATGATGTATCCCAGCGAGTGACTGGAAAAGTTCATCTTCTTCCACATCCTGAGTTTGTGAGGAGCTGTGATGTTCCAGTATCTGTGAGAGAAAACAGGACAGTTTTTACTGACGCACAAATGGACCAAATATACAGACACCTCTGAATAAACATGTTCTCATCAATGCCATTAAAATACTGGATCAACAGTTAATAACACATTTCTGAGGTTTGTGATTCATCGTCCTCCTCACTGTCAGCTCTACTGGAACAGTCACTGTTTAATATTAATGGCTCGTTGATCTGGATGTACAATAAGAAGTATTCAGTCACCAACAAGGTCGAAGTTTACTTCACAGTAATTGATGGAAAATATCCAACAAACTGATTTATTCAAGTATACAAATGATCTGGATGAATCTTGGACCTTCTGTAAAACAGTCAGAGAAACAATTTCACATCTTTGTAACGACTGTATTTATGTTCATCCCCAAACGTTGATCCTGTTCATCTGGACGCTGCACTGTACAGCAGACACTACGATGTTAGGTTTGTGTTTGGATGAACCAGTTTGTGTCTGAGTGTGTTGCTGGGTCTCCACCAGTTACTCTGAGAACTGAAGAAGCTTCTCTGATGAAACGTCTTCAAGAAACTCAAAGAAGTCCAGACGCTTTTCTCTCCAAGCTCCTCAGACTACTGACGCTTGTTTCTCTCTTTGTAAAATGAAATTTAAAGTGAATTTTGTTTTCTTTTTTTTTAAACTTTTTATTTTCATTTTTTAAATTGAAAACGAACAAGAAACAATAAAAGACATTTACAGTTATGGGACAGAGTAGGTATCATCAACTAGCCAAAGCTTGACTGGCCATTATGACCAAAAAAAAAAAATATTCTCAGGAACACACTCTAGTATCTTTATCTTTCAAACATAGCCTCAACCATCTGAGGACCGAACACAGAAAATACGGGCGTATTAATAATAATAATAAAAAATAATAATTATAATAGTAACAGTATTGGTAATTACAGAAATTTAAAAAAAAAAAAAAAAAAAAAAAACAAAAAAAACAAAAAAAGAAAAAAAAAAAAAAAAAAAAGAAAAACATATCGTGTGAACCCCTCCCACCATCCCCCCACCCCTTTACCCCTGTATGGCTCTCAACTTCATCACATTCGTGTATCCAAACAGCCCATATTTACACCCGTCTATACACAAGAATCAGCACAACATTCAAGAACTCTGATCAGAAGGGCCTAACCAAGGATCAATTCAGGGTAAACCCAGAGGAATTTACGTCATCTCTATATTCTGTCAAATCCAAAGACGGTAATACTGAAAGAAATGGTCCCCAAATTTTTTTAAAGGTTCCGTATTTCCCTTTTACACTATGCGGTATCTTCTCAGGTGTACAGTAGGATGCTAACTCATTAATCCAATATCTCAGTGTTGGAGAATTTTCAGATTTCCAATGTGTCAGAATATATTTTTTAACTGCAGTACTCGCAAGTAAAATAAAATATTTCTTGTGGTAATCCACATTTATAGAATCTATGTCACCTAAAATCCATAGTTTTGGGTCCATTTCGACTTGGATCCCAATCACCCTTGAAATTATTTCAGTAGTCCGTCTCCAGAACTCCTCTATTACTGGGCAATTCCACAGCATATGAAGGAGATCACCATCTATCACCTTACATCTCAAACATTTGGGAGAGTAATTAATATCAATTTTATGTAATCTGTAAGGTGTATAATATGTCCTGTGGAATATATTAAATTGCATTTGTCTATGATTTGTAGAAATTAACATGGTCTGTGCCTGTTCCATTAGATGGTACCATTCTACCTCTTCATAAACATAGCCCAGATCTGCCTCCCATTTTCTTTTCAGAGCCGTTTTGTTGTAGTCAGGTAATTTTTCATTAATAATAGTGTATATTGAAGATGCTATTCCTTTTATTGACTTCCATGGTTTGGTGCAAAGATGCGTTTCAAAAGGACTTTCTTTAGGAATCTCAGGGAATGTTCCTTTGGTTTTTTCTTTGATCCAGTCTCTTATTTGTAGAAATTTAAAAAAATTTTGGTCTGGAAGTTTAAATTTTTCCTTTAGTTGTTGGAAGTCAATAAATGTGTCATTATTGTATAGATCGGCAACAGTTCGAATATTTCTATCCTTCCATCCCCGCAATATGGAGTCGGAAATATGATGGGAGAGATCAGGATTGCCCCATAGGGGTGTCCTTCTAAAAAAAGAAATATTTATTTTTAGAAGTGAGTGGGATTCCTGCCAGGCACGGAAGGTGTTTAATATTATTGAATTATTTGTGAGCTTAGATAAACATTTTTTCGTACCTAGAAATGGGACGTCTTTTAATGATATGGGATTCACCTCATATTGTTCTATTGGAACCCATCGAACCTCACTCCTCTCTGCATGTAACCAAATCAAAATTGATCGGTATTGGGAGGCCAGATAATAATTCCTAAAGTTTGGTAGGTTGAGTCCTCCCCTTGAATAAGGGGCCTGTAATGAGGAGAGTTTAACTCTTGGGTTTTTCTTTTGCCATATGAAGGAGGTTATAAGTTTATTTAATTCTTTGAAGAAACTTTTTGGAACATTTATAGGGAGACATTGAAATAAATAGGTAAACTTGGGCAAAATGTTCATTTTAACAACATTAATTCTCCCTATAAGGGATAATGGAAAATCCATCCATCTCTGTATATTAAGTTTAGTTTGTTCCAACAGTTTGATATAATTTAGTTTGAATATTTTATCCTCAGATTTACCAATTTGTATGCCCAAATATGTAAATCCATTATTACACCACTGTAGTGGATCTGTAAGAGCTCTAACACGATTATCTTGTATATTTAATGACATAATCTCACTTTTGGTATAATTTAACTTGTATCCTGAAGCTGCACTATATTCTTTAAGACAATTCATTAATGAGGGAATTGACTTGAGAGGGTCCGTTATATACAGTAGGAGGTCATCTGCATATAGAGAAAGTTTATGTTCGCTTGTACCGAATTTGATTCCAGATATAGCAACATTAGTACGAATGGCCACTGCTAGTGGCTCGATCGCAATCGCAAAGAGCAAGGGAGAACTTGGACAGCCTTGTCTACAGCCTCTGGTTAAGGAGAAAGTGTTAGAAAGCACATTATTTGTTATAATATTGGCTTCGGGGGCATTAAAAAGTATCCTTTTTTTTTTTTTTTTTTTTTTTTTTTTTTTTGTCCCGTTTGGATCTTTAGCCATCAGAATTGTTGTCTTGAGGCCAAGAAAGATGCCAAGCAGATTTATTTTACCAAGTGGATCATCATGGCCATGCCATATTGGTCCATTTGATTGACCTTTATTATAATTATGAATTTATTTTATTTTCAGTTGCAAACGGGACAGACATAACTGTGGGATAGGACAGGGGGAGAGAAAGAAAGAAAACCAAAGGGGAGAAGAGACGGTGAGAAGGGGGGGAAGAGAGAAAAACAAACAAACAAACAAAAAAAAACTCCTGGGTCACCTGTATGGAGAAGAAAAAAAAAAAAAACAGAGAAGAAAGCAAACAACAAAGAGCAACATAATAATAGAAAAAAACGGCACCATCACAATAAACTAGCTAGCAGTAGATATCAATAGTTACTAAATAATAAACGATATTGTGCAACACGCAAGATAGACAGCGCACAGTGTGCTTTGAGGCAGCAGCCAAGAAAGCTGTAGTCCGCGTCTGTGAATACCCATGTGTACACCTGTGTGCATACCTGTGTGGATCAGCATGCTTGCATTCCAAAGGTTTCTCCATGTAACGATCTGCTAGGGAGTGTGGGGGGGCCACAGCCCTGTCCTTTATGGTATCAAGCAGGTATGGAGGAGATCAAAACTCCAGACATCCAGAGGCCCCCAGAACACAAGAGACCAAGGAAGACCCACAGAGGGGCAGCTGCGCCACTGTCCCAGTAAGAGCTAAGGAGACTCCCAGATGAGGGCTCACTCAGCAGCCGCGGAGCAGAAGCCAGGGGGAGTTGTAGTGACGCGCCCGTGAGCTCCGCCGGCAGCCAGCTGTGCCTGAGTGACCGAGCCCCAGGCCGAGAGGCCGGGGGCACCCCACCTCCGAAATGGCGAGCCCCAATAAGCGGCCGCCAAGGAGTGAGCCGGTGTGTACCCGGACGCCCACCCCCAGATACAAAGAACCACCAACGCACCGACACCTGAGGGAGTCCGCCACCGGCAGGGGAAGTGGTGGTGGGTGGAGATAGGCCTCCAAACCTTGTTAAAAAGTATCCTAACATAGCGGGTGAACTTTTCTCCGAAGCCCATGGCTTCCATTGTCTGAAATAGAAAGTTTGGTTCAATCCTGTCAAATGCTTTATTAGCGTCCATGGAAATTATTAGCAATGGTTCTTGATTTTTTTGAGCGGCATTCAATATGTGGAGCAGGCGCCGCACATTATCTGCTCCCTGTCTGTTTTTAATGAAGCCTGTTTGATCGGCATTTATTATCTTAGGCATAATGTCCTCCAATCTATGTGCAATTATTTTAGATAATATTTTATAATCTGCGTTTAAAAGGCTAAGTGGTCTATAAGAGTCACATCTCTGTTTGTCCTTGCCCGGCTTTGGCAATAATGTAATTGTTGCATTTTCCAGTGATTCCGGTAATTTGTTATTTTCTAAGGCTTCTTTAATCATATTTGTAAGTGGTGTCAATAATTTATTAGAAAAGGCCTTATAGTAATCAGCTGAGAATCCATCTGGTCCAGGGGTCTTATTATTTTGTAAACACTTGAGGGCTCGAAGAACCTCCATCTCCGTTATATCTACATCAAGCAGTTCTTTGTCCTCATTATGTAATTTAGGAAGGGTTATTCCATCTATGAATCTTTTTGCAACAGTACCATCGACCCCTTGCTCAGATTTATACAGATCTTCATAAAACCGTTTAAACTCTGCATTTATGAGTACTGATTCATCAAGAAGTTTATCATCTTCCGTTAGAATTGTCCGTATAAATTTCTCTGATGTTTCTTTCTTAATTTGCCAGGCCAGTAATTTACTTGTTTTGTTTCCAAATTCATAGTAGTGATATCTAGTTCTGGCCATAGCTGCTTCTGCTCTATTGGTGCATAAATTATCATACTGCAACCTTGCTTTTGTTAATGTATTAAGACATTCTTCCTTTTTGGTGGCAATATATTCCTGTTCCAAGTTTTTAATGTCGGTCTCCAATTTAGATATCTTCTCTCTGACCTTTTTAGCCTTATTAGCCCCATATGACATAACCATACCTCTCATATAAGCTTTAAGCGCTTCCCAAATATTAGCATGTGAGGAAGAATTTGAATTAGCATCTAGAAATATTTCAATATTAGTGTTCATGTATGAAATAAAATCAGAGTCTCCTAGCATATAATTCTTAAACCTCCATCTGTAGGTTATATTTTGCGATATATTGGTAGCCCAGAGAAGTTTAATGGGATTATGGTCTGAGAAAGTAGCTGCTAAGTAAGAGCAGTCTATCACTGTTACCATCATATTTTGTGATATAAGAAACATATCAATTCTTGAGTGCATATTATGTACTGGAGAAAAAAAAGAAAAATCCCTTTGACCTGGGTGGAGGTTTCGCCATACATCAATTGCGCCTATATCCTTCATACCTTGGTTCAATGCAGTTGCTGCTTTGGATAAAGAAACTGTTTTAGGTGAGGACCGGTCCAAGGAGGGATTTAGGACCATATTGAAATCTCCACTCACAATATACTGTCCCTCAATTGTAGCCACTTTCATTATTAAGTTATTGAAGAATAAAGGGTCATCATAGTTGGGCCCGTATATATTTACCAAAGATATCTTATTTCTATTTATTTCACCATTTACAAGTAGGAATCTGCCATTTTTGTCCTTTTCAACTGAGTTTAGTTGAAAGTTCAAGTGTTTATTAATAAGCAGGGTGACTCCTCTTGCTTTGGAGGTATATGATGAATAAAAAACATTGCCTACCCAATCTCTTCGTAATTTCAAATGTTCAGCGTCTGTGAGATGGCTTTCCTGGATAAAAGCGACATCTACGTTTTGCCTCTTTAAATATGTCAACATTTTTTTCTCTTAATAGGTGAATTGATCCCTCTAATATTCCAAGATATACAGGTTATATGACCCTTAATTTAAGTTCGGTGTAGTAAAATTCTGTACATGGGTGTAATGGTAGGATATAACCTAAGCCAATGAGCTATCTGAACAATTATATAAGTATAAGAAGAATTTTTTGTAAGAGACCATACATAACCCCAAAACATTAAAATAAAAACCTGCCTCATAAAACCCCTATAACAAAACCACATAAGGTAGGTAATTCAACTAAACAATGGTGGTGGCCCAGGCAGTTGTTAAAGTTAAAGTTCTAGCCACTCTCGGTAATATATAAACAGCAAAGTATTAAATTTTAGCAGTCGGATACAGAACGTAATTGTGTAAAGGAAAAAGTAAAATATTTAACCACAATATAATCACACTCATCCAGTAAGGGATTAATATCTAAATCATAAATGCACACAAAGTCTATAGTTTTATAAATGTGTACTTATTTTAGCTGAGTAATAAGCAAATATTTATGTTAGCTATTAACTACTAGATTGCTATAAATCATATATTCAATTCGTCTGACAGATGGGAGGTGGCGAGAGTCTGTATCAATGCTTAATGTTATAGTCCCTTTTTTTTTTTCTTCATTTCACCTCAATCCCCAGATTTAACAGTGGAGGACTTCTCGTCTGCGAGTACGGATGTAAATTGCTTTGTTGACATCACATTACATCACTTTAGTCTACTCACTCAGAAAATCTTTCAGATAGCGTTGCGCTTCAGCAGGAGTGGGGAAAATTTTAATCGATCCCTGATGTCTGACGCGAAGTTGCGCTGGGTACATCAGAGCATATTCAATCTCCTTTTCTCGCAGCCTTTGTTTCACGTCACGGAACTCGTCTGTTCTGCGTTGCAGGTCTACGCTGTAGTCCGGGAAAAAATATATTTTCTTATTCTCATATGTCGTCTCTCCCTTACTTCTAGCCAGTCGAAGGACTTTCTCTTTGTCTCTGAGGTTCAGAAACTTAGCAATGAAGGGCCGTGGTCTATCAGACTTCTTCCCGACGCGGTGTGCTCTTTCAAGGGTAATGTTTGATGTAAAGTTGTCATTCCCCAGGATTTGTGGTATAAATTTCTCCAAAAATCCCACAGTGTCATGGCCTTCTACTTGCTCGGGAATGTTCAGTATCCTTAGGTTGGACCTTCTGCTGCGGTTCTCCAAGTCGTCGATTTTGTCCTTGAGTTGAGTTGTCAATTTCTCCACTTTATTGGTGCGGTTATGCATTTCCTTAATGTCATCCTCGTTTGTACTTACTCGTGCCTCCATCTCCTCAACCTGCTCGGAAAGCGTGTTAAGAGAGGATTCAATTTTCGTCAGGGTTATTTGTATATCAGCCGTTTTTTTGTCAATATGTTTTGTAAGTTCCTCTTTAGTTTCTTTGATAGCATTGAGTAATTTGCTAATTGGCAATTCCTCCTCCCCATCCGCCATATTTCTTGCTGCCAATGCGTGCTGGTATCCCGTAGTTTTTGTCGTTTTCTTTCGTTTTGAGTGTCGCAAATTATAATTTGCCATGCAGAAGTTTCTTTTGTAACTTTGCCTCTTGTTATGGTCAAAAATTATATAAGGGCAAGTTAGGATAAATGTAGATTCCTGGGCCTACCGCCGGGAGCTCACGAATGCACGTCTACTCTCGTCTGCTGTCAGCCATGTTCCCTTTAAAGTGAATTTTGAATCAAATGTTTCTCTTCTTTCTCCCTCAGAGTGCAGACATGTCTGCTGCCAGCAATCTGCGATCTGAAGATCAGTTTCTGTGCTCCATCTGTCTGGATGTGTTCACTGATCCAGTCTCTACACCATGTGGACACAACTTCTGCAAAACCTGCATCAGTCAGCACTGGGACATGAATGTCATCTGTCAGTGTCCCATGTGTAAAGAGACTTTCTACACTCGACCTCAGCTGAAGATCAACACCTTCATCTCTGAGGTGGTTGCTCAGTTCAGACGTGAAGCTCAGCCGAAAGCCAGCAGCAGCAGCTCAGAGCAACAAGCTGCCAAACCAGGAGAAGTTCCCTGTGACGTCTGCACTGGAACCAGACTGAAGGCCCTGAAGTCCTGCCTGGTGTGTCAGACCTCCTACTGTCAGACTCACCTGGAGCCTCATCTGACACTGAAAGGTCTGAAAAGACATCAGCTGGTTGATGCTGTGGAGAACCTGGAAGGCAGGATGTGCACAAAGCACGATAAACTCCTGGAGCTGTTCTGTAAGACCGACCAGACATGTGTCTGCATGCTCTGCCCTGTTTTAGACCACAAGAACCACGAGTTTGTTCCTCTGAGAGAAGAATATGAAGGAAAGAAGGCAGAGCTGGAGAAGACAGAGGCTGAGATTCAGCAGATGATCCAGAAGAGACGACTGAAGATTCAGGAGATCACAGAGTCGGTGAAGATGAGTAAAGATGCTGCAGACAGACAGAAAGCAGAAGGTGTTCAGGTCCTCACGGCTCTGATGGAGTCTGTTGAGAGACGCCTGAAGGAGCTCATGAAGGAGATCGAAGACAAACAGGAAGCTACAGAGAAACAGGCTGAAGGTCTCATCAAAGATCTGGAACAGGAAATCTCTGAGCTGATGGAGAGAAGCTCTGAGGTGGAGCAGCTCTCACGCTCTGAAGACCACCTCCACCTCCTCCAAAGCTTCTCCTCCCTGAAAGCTCCACCCAGCAAGGACTGGACAGAGGTCAGAGTTCATCCACCATCATATGAGGAGACTGTGGGGAGAGCTGTGGCTCAGCTGGAGGAGACAGTCTGGAAACCCATGAAGAAGAAGCTGTTTGAGGCAGAGCTGCAGAGGGTGCAGCAGCATGAGGTGGATGTGACTCTGGATCCTGATACAGCAAATCCTAATCTCATCCTGTCTGATGATGGAAAACAAGTTTATCATAGTGATGTGAGGAAGAAACTTCCAGACAACCCAGAGAGATTTTCTTACTGTGCTTGTGTTTTAGGAGAGCAGAGTTTCTCTTCAGGCAGATTTTACTTTGAGGTTCAGGTTAAAGGAAAGACTGAGTGGACTTTAGGAGTGGCCACAGAGTCAATCAACAGGAAGGGACAAATCACAGCGAGACCTCAGGATGGTTTCTGGACTGTAGTGCTGAGAAATGGAAATGAGTACAGTGCTCGTGCTGGTCCTTCAGTCCGTCTCTGTCTTCATCCTGGTCCTGAGAAGGTGGGGGTGTTTGTGGATTATGAGGAGGGTCTGGTCTCCTTTTATGATGTAGGTGCTGCAGCTCTGATCTACTCCTTTACTGGCTGCTCCTTCACTCACAAACTCCACCCATTCTTCGAACCCTGTCCTAATGATGGAGGTAAAAACTCTGCACCTCTGATCATCTGTCCTGTCAATCAAACTGATCAATGACTGATTTAATTGGATGAATGATTGATTTTTCTTGAAGGGAACAAATGAACATGTTGAGTGTAAATCCTCTACAGTCTCCATGTTTCTATAGAATCTGATCATCAGGACTCTGATTCACACTTTGATTCTCATGGAGTTTGATTTGAACAGAAGAAAAGTTGAATCAGGAAATGTTCCCACTGATGGAGACTCGAGCTGAAGAGCAAATATCAGTGAACAAATGTCCAAAAGCTTCATTTACAATAAAGTTTGTTCAATGCTTTGAGTGAATCCAGACTCATGTGTGGCTGTTATACGGAGCATCAGAGTCCAGCTGAGTTATGTTGGATACAAACTGCTTATTTTGGCTCTGTGAGGAGTTTTGTTCACTGAAAACTGATGAGACGGATAATATTCAAAGAACTCTGTAGAGATTCATGCATCCATGTTCTCCACCTGCAGGTGTGGAGGAGAAAGGTGGAGCACAGACTGCTGCATCCTTCCAGTCACATCATTTTGATGATTATATTTGCATGTTGTGATGATTTGGGTTAAAGACAAACAGAGTTGAACGGCTGCAGTCACAGCATGAAGACGATGCTGAAGCTGAGCTGTCAGTGAACATGTTTCACTGTGATTTGATTTGAAGAATAGAAAGTGTGTGTGGCTGCTGACAGCTGCAGTCTCTGCTAGTCTGCATAACACACACACAACTTTCCCCCTGAGGCAACGATGCAGCAACAACACAACAGCTGCAGACACACACGATTGTGCGCTCCCTTTCAGTCTGAACTCTCAAACACACAAACAAACTCTATCAATGTCGTACTGTTAAAGAATTCCTCCTTCTTCAGTAACAATGATTTGAGGTCTCTACCAGTGTCTCTTGTTTTGACCTTTGACCTCTTTATTCCTTATAACCAAAAAAACCTTTTATCTGATATTTTCACCTTATTGATTGATTATATATATCTATTATATTTTCTCACCTTATTTTGACCTTTGACCTATGTCCTTGTTAGCCTTGATCTTCCTTCATCAAACGTGAAATTTCTTTCACCTTTGAACTTAAAGCTTAAATCAAACCTTTGTTAAAAAGCTTCTTACCAACTTGTAATTCCAACTTTCTGCATTAAACACGTATCTTATCATATAAACACTGGATCACTGAGAGAACTTTAGGCAGAACCAAATGAAGCAGCTGACCTCGTCAAACTCACAGCGACAGTAACTGACAGTGAATTATTTTAATCTTCTTCATTGTATTTGTTAGAAACATTTATTTTCCTTTAATTGGACTTTGGTTAAGTTCAATCCGATGTATTAACCGACCTTTGAGGTGAAGTGCAGCTGCGAAGAACGCTACGGCAGGCAATGAGGTGCGTTTAATGTCGCTCTGTTAATTTGAGCGTCCATGAATTGAATGTCTTATTTTTTCTTACTTTATTATTGCTAATTTATTGGAGAATTTGGCCATTTAATTAAGACAGATTTTATGTTGTTGGTGGTAAAGATCTGGATGGATGTTTTATTTTATTCTGTGTTTCTATTTTTCAGTTTTACTTTTCAAGACTTGGTGAATTGCCTTTTTCTACTTTTTGTTTAGTTTTGTTAAAATTAGCAGCAGTGAGAAGTGTTGTTGTCGGTCTTGAATATATTTGATGTAGCCCATACTGTTAAGGTAAGTGTCATGTTTTTAGTTGTTAGTCTGATGAAGAATCTTTTACTTTTCTCCAAAAGTTGATTGTGTTTATCTGGACATAGTGTTTTTCAGGTCCAGCTGAATGCAGGTTTCCCCAGTCTTATACGTGTCAAGAGCATCAGCACAGCTGAAATGCATTTTTCCTAAGCACCGCGTCTCTGTGGCTTTTAAACCCCAAAACACGCTAAAACAAAAATGGGTCCACCCCAAGGATGGGGTCCCCCGGTGTAGTTTCCACTGTGACAGACTGTGGGCTTCCTCAGAGTGAGGCTGAGAGCGGCAGGCCCAGCTGGAGTCTGATCCGTGTCACACAGTGGAGGTCAAACCTTCTGTGCCACAAACACCAGATTAACCAGTTTCACTCATCATCCTTCTACTGTCAGATTTTACTGGTGCAGGTTTGATGAATCACCATCTGAGAACGTCTCTGATGTGGGCGCCACTCACAGGGATCACTTCCTGTAGAAGGGTCACATGACCTGTTATAGGCCCCTTTGTGATGATACCTCACCACCCTGACCCAACCTGACTGCAACCTTCAGAGTCGTGTGTGTGTGGACGCTATTCTTTGGGTTGTAGCTGCATCTTCTTCTCGTTTCACCTCCTCTGACCACAGGACGTTTCAGTCTGCAGGTCTTCGTCCTCAGCAGTGTGGCTGAAGGTGTCTGCAGACGTGGAGCTCTGTGAGCTCACAGTGCGTCCCTGTGCAGCCTGTAGAGTCTTTGAAGTCTTTGCTCTGACAGGCTTGTTCTGTGCTGGGCGGCTCTTTGACTTTCTTCAGGTTTCCCTTCCTGACACTCTGATAACCTCAGATATCCACAACGTGAATCCTCACAAACATCTGTTTCTCTCTTTTCACTCAAACCTTCTGACGTTTTCACACCGACTGTAAATATGAAGAAAACCCTCAGTTTGACGCCACGCCCCCAAACCAGTTCAGCAGTAAAGTGTGAGCAGACGGAGCTGTTACCAGGATGTAAACAGGATGTTCCCTTTCACAGTTAAAGCCTCAGGAATAAAAACATGACCTGATCTTAAATTTTTAAAGACAAAATAAAGCTTAAAGACGACGATGAGCACGTGACTCACCTGTGACTCACCTGTGACAGGTAAATATATACACCTGACAGGTGCTACTGACCTGGCTCTGCCCACGAGGGAAGACTCTGATGTGACCTCTGACCCTGAGTGCTCTCTGAAGCCCCTCCCACTGAGC
This sequence comes from Simochromis diagramma, assembly GCF_900408965.1. NCBI lineage: Eukaryota > Metazoa > Chordata > Actinopteri > Cichliformes > Cichlidae > Simochromis > Simochromis diagramma. Next base: position 63,386 of record NW_024387396.1, read on the forward strand.
ATCAGCCAATCCCAGCAGAGCATGAACCAGAGCAGCTGAGAAGCAGACGTGAGCCTCACCTGTCCCGTCATCGATCACCAGCCTGATCGAAGAGCAGAGCCACATGGTTTGATCATGTGACTGTCACCTGACTGATCCAGGTGATTAACACGTATCAGCAGGTGAGCTCAACAGGAAGCTGCTCTTACTTTGCTTTGGACTGAAACACTGACGAGGTCGAGTGACACTGAGAGCTGCTGCAGCCCTGAGAGAGAGAGAGCAACAGGTAAACACACACACCTGAAATCGTGAGCAGTTTCCTCCAAAACGACACTTTACTTACTGCACCAACACTAACACACCACCAACACGCTAACAACACATGAAGCACTCTGAGTACTTTCACTGCACCCGAGAAACTGCAACTAAACACATCCTGTACACACTGTGTGTATTTTATGCAGTACCTGTGTGTACACGCTGCCACACAGCGAGCAGCTCCACTGCAGTTGCAGGAACAGGAAACACACCACGTGACCTTTGACCTGTCCCACAGCGCACCTCTGCTTGCTGCTCAGAGCCCACTCACCCAGGTGCATGATGGGAGCAGGAGGAGGAGGCTGGGCCGAGCTGATAGAAACCAAACAAACAAATAAACAACAGCACGACAAACACGTGAACCAGACTTTACCTGTAAACTTACCTGGTGTCTCCCAGGGAGAACACAGTTATGGAGCTGACAGGTAAGTACGTGCAGTACACACTTCCTGTCCTGAAACACACACACAGGTAAACCGCACAGGTACGTAACCATCGGCGTGACTTTGTATTGAACATTGGGGGGTCAAGATCTCTGTCTAAATAAATAAATCTGGGTACATTTCCAGATGATTAAACAACTATTTTGCTGGTAACACCTGAAACCAGTAAAGAAAACCAGCAGCCTATTAATCCAAGATAATCCAGAACTTTATTGGGGGTGACATTGTTGGAAATGAGTCCAAATAAAGAGTCCAAACATTTATAAGCCTGTCTATGTGTGTCTCACCTGGACAGCCTCCTCTGGAAACCAGACAACAGCAGAGTGTTACCAGGCAATAGGCCAGGTGGGTAGGGGGTGTGGCTTAAGTCCAGGTACACCTGTAGACTCCTCCCAGCTTGGTCACAAAGCGTGAGACGCACACCTGCAGACACACATTCAGCTAACAGTCAGACCTGAGACTCATACCTGAAGCACTGATGCCTGCAGTTCCTCTAGTGTCCAGCAGAGGCAGCAGTGAGTCGCCCCCATAGACTCCCATGTTACAACTTCACAGCAGAAAAGCCTGATACACAAACCACCTGTGTGTTTGTACCTGAGTGTGTGTGTCCAGAGTGGGCAGTCCTGTTGTTCACACTGATCCTCTCAGACACCACACCCTGAAAACACACCAGCTCTGAGCTGAAACACACACACACACACACACACACACACACACACCAGTAAGAGTTTAAAGCAGGCTGCAGCTGCAGTTCCTCAGCTGGCCACAGGGGGCGACTCAGTGAGGGACGAGCAGTTTACCTGCAGTCTAAGACATCTGAGACGGACAAGACTGTGGGTGGGACGGCCTGAAAACACAGAGAATAGAGATGGAAAATGTGACGTCATTCTGGGGTAAAACCGCAAAGGATGGTAGGTATGAGTGGCAAGCGGTACTAGCGCACGCAGGCTTTCACACGAAAACAGTCACACAGTAATAAAAAGAAACACAAAAATGGCAAGAAGCTGCTGTATTATTAACTGCAACAGCCGGTCACATGACAGCCATGGGAAGCCGACGGGTAAAGAGATCGGTTGTTATCGAATCACGTCGTGGAAGAGAAATTGTTCGAGCCATGTTTCCAAAGTAACAAAGAGCCGACGGATGGTCTGTATTGCAGCCATTCAAAGACCAAATATAACGTCCCAGAACACTCCAGCTCACAGGTTAGTCTGCTCCAAGCATTTCCACAAAGGTCAGTCTTCTGTTGTAGTTATTACGTAATTTATCATAATTGTTGATGTAGGTTACAAATAAGTCTTATATTGATTTGAATTGAATTCATTGCTATGCTGCTTTGTTCACTGTGGCTTTGCGGGCTAATGTTTGTTGTGTTTTGTAGGAAAACCAGCCAACAAAATACTGGAATGTGATCCAGACTGATATATGTATATATATATATTTATTAGGGGTGCAACGATATGTGTTTTTGTTTTTTTGTTTTCTGTTGGTTTTTGTTTTTTGCCCTTCTCCCCCGTCCCTCTTCTCAGCTGTTTTTCTTTCCCTCTTTCTTTCTCCCCTTCTTTCCCCCAGTCAAGTCTGTCCCGTATTCAGCAAGTGAAAATAAAATAAACAATAAAAGGTGAATCAAATGGACCATTACGGCAAGGCTGGGATGGTCAATTTGGTAAAGTAAATCCGTTGGGCATCTTTCTTCGCCTTTAGACAACAATTCTGATGGCAAAAGAGCCAAACAGGACAGGCAAAAAAGGAAAAAAAAAAAAAAAAAAGGGGTGCAACGATACTCGTATCGATATTGAACTGTTCGATACAGTGCTTTCGGTTCGGTACGCATATGTATCGAACAATACAAAATTTTTAATTTATTTTATCAACTTTCCTTCTGACAATGCTGTCTGTGTTGAGCGCTCAGTGAATCTGCGCTCGACAGTGCAGCCTAGGCGGAGTAGTCGAACGCAGATTCACTGAGCGCAGGGCAAGCTAGCGAGACAGAAGTTAAGCTCTCCTTGCAACATGGCAAATTGAACCTCATTCAGATCTGGCGTTTGGAACTATTTTGGTTTTCATGTGACGTATGACCCTGATGGACAAAAGTAAAACAGTATGTTGGATGTGCCACGCAATGCTCAATTACATGGGTGGGAGCTAGTGTGTTAGCGCAGTTAGCTCGTTAACGTGTTGGCCGTCCAGCCCCATGCACGGGGCGATCCGCGGTAGCTCGTTAACGGAGATTTGCCGTTTTGTGGCGTTAACGTCATTTTAACGAGATTTACGCTGACGGCACTAGTGGGAACACAACGAATATGACTGCACATTTACGCCGACATCATCCTAGTGCAAAGACAAGTGGAAGCAGACAAAAACAACAAGCACGCATGCTACAAACTTTACCCGAGTCATTTAGATAGCCGTTAGCACATGATTCTCCTTATGGGGACCTGATATGTTTAATATGCTGCTGAGAATATAGCCCAGAAGAAGCATATAGTATAGCTTTTATTTTGGAAAGAGCCATTTCTCTGTAATAAACTCTCTTTTCCAAAGATGAGGGATTCCTCAATCAGATACAGGGCTCGCAAAATCGCTAGCCCGACGTCCTGGGGCTAGCGATTTTTCCAGTCGGGCTACCAAAATCTATCTCTGCCCTGCCTGTCGGGCTATCATAGGAAGGAAAAATATATTTCAATGCTTTTGCATTCTTTCGGAAATGTAGCTGGGTAATTATGTCATTGGCATCGGTGAGCCACTGTCAATATGTGACATATTGAAATCGCGTTTGAATTTGCGCTTGTTTTTTTGCTTTCACTTTGCAATCGCGCGAACTGTGTATAGAGAGCGACAGCACTGATCTGTGAGTGATGATAATTTGCGCACCAATTCCTCTGACATCGTCTTATCAATCGTTAGCTTACTATCAAACATGACAAGTGAAATCTCCCGCAGCTTAAACATGTGAGAGGTTGATCGCGCAGAGAATCGCTGAGCTTATGTGAGTGCGTGCGTAAAAGCAGCAGGATATATATTTTAGTTCTGCTGAGCCAAATAAGACAGGTCAGGGTGAAGAAGTGACAGCCAAAGAAAAGCTTACCACAAAACGGAAAAGTTATGACAAATCAGACTATAAGGCAAAAAGAAAGTGCAGCTTTATGGTTTCATGGACAAAAGAATTTCTGTGGCTGCGATATGATGAGCTAAATAACCAGGGGTGCACATAAGTGGTCCACAGGTGCGCATTCGCTGTCAAAATAAAAAACGCGCACAAGATAAGAAGTTGCAACGCGTGTTTGCGTACATAAGATTTTCAGGAGGAGGAGAGACATTTGTTTAGAACTCTTAAAGATGTCGAAGAAGCTCCTTTAAGCAATTACTGTGATGTTCCTCCACCTCCAAACAAATGTCAGGAGTCCGTACCACAAAAGAAGCACTTATTCTCGGAAAAGTAGTTGCAGGAGGTGAGCTGGCTTCAAACAAATGATGAACGCACAGAGATGTGGTGCGGAATGTGCCGTGAAAATTTAATAAATGACAAATTAAAAAGGCATGAACATTTTTTTGTATCGAAAAAATATCGAACCGTGACACCAAAGTATCGAACCGAACCGTGAATTTTGTGTATCGTTGCACCCCTAATACATATATATATACATAGCTTTCACTGAGAAGCACAGTCTCAGCCCTGCCTTCTGATCCTCTGCCTCCGCCCCTGTATTCCTCCAGGACACACCCTCCTTCTGCTCCACCCTGATCACCATGGAGACACAGGGCCAGGGGTTGCCGGAGTCTGCTTCTTCTTCTTCTCTTCTCCTCCTCTTACTCCCAGCAGTCTCTTCTTCTTCCACTGTCTGCTTCCTGGCAGTGACATCCCCTCCTGGCTCCTCCCCCTTGTGTCTCAAGTGTGTCTCCATGGCAACAGATGGACTCAGGATGTGCAGGTGGTCCAGAGAGAACTGCAGGTAAACCCTGTGAATTGAACCCAGCTTTATTTAACTCGTAATGTTTACAACCAGGAAGGAAGCTCACATCCTGAACGAATCAGACACCCTCTTACATCACAGAGAATGGACCAATGAGCAGTCAGCATGCTGCAGGTTGTGTGTGTGTACCTGCAGTGTTTGTGTGTGGTGAACCTGTCCTGGTCCAGGTGTTGGTAGGAGGGGAAATCTGATTGGAGGAATCTCTCTGTCACCATGGTGAACTGCACCACACCCACCAGACAAGCTGCAGCACACACACACACACACACACACACACACACACTAAAGAATAAAGTATGTATATGTATAAACAATGTATGTGCAGCCTGCTCCTATCAGACTTTATCAGACGATGATGGTAATGATGATGATAAAATGTTAATTTAAAATGTTTTAATAACATAACAAATATAACAAAATGTTTATTTCCAAGGTGATGGCTGTACAATTAAACTGGTTCCATTTAAACATCAAGGTTTGGTTTTGTGTTATTATTAATCATTAATTCCATCCATCCATCCATCCATCTTCATCCGCTTTGTCCGGGTCCGGGTCGCGGGGGCAGCAGCCTAAGCAAAGAGGCCCAGACCTCCCTCTCCCCAGCCACCTCCTCCAGCTTATCCGGGGGAATACCAAGGCGTTCCCAGGCCAGCCGAGAGATATAATCTCTCCAGCGTGTCCTGGGTCTGCCCCGGGGCCTCCTCCCGGTGGGACATGCCTGGAACACCTCACCCAGGAGGCGCCCAGGGGGCATCCTTGTCAGATGCCCGAACCACCTCAGCTGGCTCCTTTCGATGTGGAGCAGCAGCTGCTCTACTCTGAGCCCCTCCCGGATGGCCGAACTTCTCACCCTATCTCTAAGGGAGAGGCCAGCCACCCTTCGGAGGAAGCTCATTTCTGCCGCTTGTATCCGCGATCTCGTTCTTTCGGTCACTACCCACAGCTCGTGGCCATAGGTGAGGGTAGGGACGTAGATCGACCGGTAAATTGAGAGCTTCGCTTTTACACTCAGCTCCCTCTTCACCACGACGGACCGGTGCAGCGTCCGCATTACTGCAGCCGCAGCCCCAATCCGTCTGTCGATCTCCGGCTCCCTTCTCCCATCACTCGCGAACAAGACCCCGAGATACTTGAACTCCTCCACTTGGGGCAGGAACTCATCCCCGACCCGGAGTGGGCACTCCACCCTTTTCCGGCTGAGAACCATGGCCTCAGATTTGGAGGTGCTGATCCTCATTCCCGCTGCTTCACACTCGGCTGCGAACCGTTCCAGTGCGAGCTGGAGGCCCTCACCCGATGAAGCCAACAGAACCACATCATCTGCAAAAATCAGAGATGAGATTCTGAGGCCACCAAAGCGAAAGCCCTCCGCCACTTGGCTGCGCCTAGAAATCCTGTCCATAAAAATTATGAACAGAACCGGAGACAAAGGGCAGCCCTGGCGGAGCCCATCACCCACCAGGAACGAGTCCGACTTATTGCCGGCAATGCGAACCAAGCTCTTGCAACGGTTGTATAGGGATCGAATGGCCCGTAGCAATGGGCCAGACACCCCATATTCCCGCAACACCTCCCACAGGACACCCCGAGGGACACGGTCGAATGCCTTCTCCAAGTCCACAAAACACATGTAGACTGGTTGGGCAAACTCCCATGCACCCTCAAGTATCCTGGAGAGGATAAAGAGCTGGTCCAGTGTTCCGCGACCAGGACGAAAACCGCATTGTTCCTCCTGTATCCGAGGTTCGACTAACGGACGAACTCTCCTTTCCAGCACCCTGGCATAGACTTTCCCAGGGAGGCTGAGGAGTGTGATCCCCCTGTAGTTGGAACACACCCTCCGGTCCCCTTTCTTAAAGATGGGGACCACCACCCCGGTCTGCCAGTCCACAGGTACTGCCCCTGATCTCCACGCAACATTGCAGAGGCGTGTCAACCAGGACAGCCCTACAACGTCCAGAGCCTTCAGGAACTCGGGGCGGACCTCATCAACACCAGGGGCTCTGCCACCAAGGAGTTGTTTAACTGCCTCAGTGACCTCGCCCCCGGAAATTGGCGGGTCATTCCCCTCATCCCCAGACTCTGCTTCCTCCTCGGAAGACGTGTCAGTGGGATTAAGGAGGTCCTCGAAGTATTCCTTCCACCGCCTGACAATTTTCTCAGTCGACGTCAGCAGCGCTCCGCCAGCACTATACACAGTGCAGGTAGAGCACCGCTTTCCCCTCCTGAGACGTCTGACGGTTTGCCAGAATCTCTTCGAGGCAGTCCGAATCATTAATTCCATCATGGTTTATCATTTTGATTCATGGTTCTGTGTTTCTAGCTCTCTAGTTCTTGTTTTGTGATTTCTAGTACTTGGGTTTTCTTCCTGTAGCCCTCATGTTTACTCAAGGTTTAGTGCTGTCTTCATGCTGATTTTCTTGTTCAGTCGTGTCTCATGTTGCAGTTTGTCAGTCCTGTCCCTGTGCTCTGTGTTCCCTCTGTTCAGTATCAAGTCTGTGCCTCATGTGTTTCCTGTTTTATTTTGATAGTCCCTGTCCTGTGTGCAGTGTGCTTGGTTTTGCTTCCCTTCTGTCATTAGGCCTGATTTGTCCCAGATGTGTTACCACCTCTTCCCCATCTTCTCGTAGTCCTGCTTGTGTATTTAAGCCCTGTGTTTCTCTGTTAGTTGTTGTGCTGTACCCTCACTGTACTGTGTTTTGTTTTCTATGTGCTTCTGGTAATGTTCTGGTTCACTCTTTCCTGGTTTGATTTTCTAGTTTCCCGGGTTTCTAGTTTGGGCTTAAGTTTTGAGTTTCTAGTTTTGTTTTCTTCTATTTCTATTTGAATGTTCTCCAGCAATAAAGCTGCCACTTTAGTTAATCATTCTGTCTCTGGGTCCTGCGTTTGGGTCCTACATCCTGCCTGCCACCTCAACACCTTTAATTTTACAGCTTCTTAGTTATTATAAAGTGCTGCAACTCATAATGTTTTCTAAGATAGTAAAACCAGATTTAAACCGACTACTTCTACAAAGATGGAGCTAAAGTGATGATATACATTTATAGTTTGGACTTGGACACATACAGTCTGTTTTTCCTTATAACTACATGTGAGTTCAATTAACATTTTGTAGGAAAAGGGAATTTGTTTTTTAAAAGGATTATAGATCAGGAGCTGAATTACCCAACGGAACATGTCATTCACTGATGTTTGCTGGAGAAGCTGCTCTGCCTCTTTGTGATGGAGCAGCAGCGTGACGTACTGAAGACTGTTAACGGGGAAGTGCTGAAGCTGAAGGCGTCTCTCTGCTGCTCAGACTGACGTTCAGTCGTCATCCAGACAACATGAAGACTGCACCGGTCTCTCTGCTCCTCGGTGAGTCAAACACTAAAATCATCGATTTATTTATCACAGCTCCAACAAACAATATGGCAGGAAAACAACCTTTCAGCAGTTACAAGCTTGCAGCTACTGACTTTAAAGTTCATGTAAAAATTCTGAAAAGTTTCGTCAAGGCGAGAGGAACAGTTCATTCTCCTTCTTATGTCTTTCTGGTTTCATTTGATTGGTGGCTGTGAAGTTGGGCAGAAACCAAGAAGTGATGTTAATGTTGAATAATGGAGCTCACAGTTTTAACTGAAATGTATGAAGAGTGATAGAAAATGGTTTCAAACATGCATGATGAAAGTTTTTCGGTTTAAATCGATCTCATCATCACTGCAAACCTCTCAGAGGTTCAGACTCTCAGCAGTTTAACCTGGAATCCTGCAGGAAAGTCACCATATAGTCTGGACTAAGTCAGCGATTAAACTTTCTGCCCAGCTAAGTGTCAGCAACATGAAGACCAAAAGAACAAAAGAGACTTGACCTCTTTTCATCAAACATCTCTTCAGTCAGGAAACCACAGCCTCTGACTGCATGAAGCACAGGGTCCTCTGACTGCGTCCCCTCTTTTATCTAGTCTTCACTTCCTCTATTCACAGCCAATTTTCCATTAAGAGGACTGAGTGTATTCAAACAACCACAGACGGTTTTGACTGTTAAAGTTCCCATTCCCGTTGACATGATGACCTTTAAACAGCAGCAGTGTGGGACTGAAACAGGCCGCAAATCTGAAAATAAAAACTGTGCTTTTGAAGGGTGGCTTCTTAGTCCCACACTTTCTTCTCTGCACATGAATGAAAGCTCATCCATGCACAGTTCCTTCTCCATTGTTTACAATGCTGTGCACTGTGATGTTTACCGTTGATTGCCATCTGATCAAAAAATGTATAGAAAACAGGAAAAGACAGGCTAACCTGCGTTGCTGTCTCGGTGGTATTTTATAACTTCCTGTTCCTGTTACAGTGCACGGTGGTGTTTGTGTAGTTTAATCTGCGTGGCTCACAGATCTGGCAAAAATACAGACCTTCCATAATTAAGTAGAAGTACAAATACTACTGTTCAAAAATACTCCAGTAGAAGATGAAGTACTGATTCAACTTATTAACTCAAGTAAAAGTAAAAAAAAGTACAGACTGTGAAATGTACTCAAAGTAAGAAAGTACAAAGTAGTAGCAGTAAAACCCTGGCTGATTGTGACCCACACCCATTATCACACCTTGGCTCATGTGATTAGGTAGAGGATCATCAGGGGGTCCATTGTCCCTCTCAGTGGGAAACTCCCACTGAGCTTAAATGTGGGTCTCTTCACCGTTTGATCCTAGAACTGAAGAAGCTTCTCAGATGAGAGGTGAAACGTCTTCAAGCAACTTAAGAAGTCCAGACGCTTTTCTTTCCAAGCTCCTTAGATTGTGGCAGATACTTCAGGAGATTAAAAAGTTTCCTGAGAGAAAAAAAACAACAACAAAAAAAAAAAAAACTGTGCAGCCTCAGTCTTTCTTTAAATGACCTCTGACCTCCTGTTGCAGGTGTGTGTGTGCTGCTGCTGTCTGCACTGACTGTTTGTGCAGGTGAGTAGATGAAGTGCACCATGGTCCAGGACAAACACTGAGTGTAAACACTGATAGAAACTGTCCGTCTGTCCTCCAGTCTCTCTGACCGTCAGTCCAAACCTTCAGCAGTTCTTCACAGCAGCCTCAGTGTCTCTGACATGTGACGGTCAGCTGGGCTCTGATGGATGGACGGTGAAGAGGGACACAGGAAGTGGGACTGAGTCATGTGGAGCAGGGGGGCGGGGCTTCGGGAGGTTAAATGGTTCATCCTGTTTGCTTGATAAGCAAAGCGGGCCAATCAGTGGAGTTTACTGGTGTGAAGGTGAAGCTGGAGAGAAGAGTGAAGAAGTCAACATCACTGTATCAGGTAATGAAGTCTTTCATTTCATCAGACTAACAGCAGACTGTTATACCACCTCTAACTCACTCTGTGGGTCTTTTCCTCAGATAAAGAAGTGATTTTGGAGATTCCTGCACTTCCTGTGTTGACAGGAAGTGATGTCATGCTACGCTGTAAAAAGAAAACTGGTGGCACAGCTGCAGCTTATTTCTACTTTAATGGACGTCCTGTTAGACCTAAATCAGAGAAAAACATCACCATTAAAGTGCAGCAGTCTGATGAAGGTCTGTATTGGTGTGCTACTGATGAGTTTGGATCATCTCCTCAGAGCTTTCTGAGGGTCAGAGGTCAGAACACTGACATCACTTCCTGTTTAAAGCAAACCTGCTGAGCTTATAATAAATTCAATGACCCAGTTTTATCATCTCTCCTGCAGATGTCTATGACACCACCACCATTTCACCAAGTGCCACCAAACCACCAACAACAACAATTACCAATCTCAATTCCCCTCCTACTACATCGTCCTCCTCCATCATCTCACCTGTAGCTGCTCTGGGTTCTCTGGGTCTTCTGGATCTTATTCTGGTTGCAGCTTTGCTGTTTTGGAACAAAAAAATAGGTATAAAGTGTGTCAACCCCCCCAGAGCTCATTAGATGAAACATTTTACATGGAAAAATAAATTTTCCTTAATAATTATATAATTATATACTATAATTCAATTATAAACGGTCCCCATTCACATTGTTTAGCAGAGAACTTATCTTACATGAAACATATAGAGACACTTTTATTGATAAAGTACGAGACCCGATCCTTGGGGTGGAACAATTTTTGGCGCAGCGTGTTTTGGGGTTCAAATTCCACAGAGACCCAGTGTTTAGAAAAAATGCATCTCAACTGCTCCGATACTCCTGTCACAACAGTATCACTACAGGTTTTGACAAAAGTCCAGCTGGAATTAGTGATGGGATTTCCAGCTCTTTTTAGAGAACTGGCTCTTCGGGCTCCCAAGCGGCTCTTCAGGTTGTTTTGTTGCTTTAATTAAAAACGGTCCGGGGCTCCAGGGTCCGGGGGGAAGCAGGGATTAATCCCATACTTGCTCTCAGTGGGTTCCAAACACACACACACTCTCTCGGGTCCAGGGCAGATCTATATACACACAGAGAAAGACGTCCAGGTTAGGGATAGTCTCAAACTCACAGATACAGGTTCAGGTCCGCCGTCATAAATAGTGCTCCAAATCAGCTGGGATCGGCTGCAGGTGTGACGGTGAGCACAGGTGTGTGGGCCAGGGGCGGGACCCCGTAATGAGCACCGCCCCAGCAGAGGAGAGAGAGCGCAAAGGAAAAAAACCAAACAAAACATGTTGCCAAACACAGAGTCAGCCAGCGAGGCACGAGGACCACGACACAAAGCACGTGCAAACTCCAAAACACATTTCTAGCTTTAACTGAACTTCCAAACAGAGCAGATCACTTAAGTTACACAATTGAAAGCATGTGTGTCTTGTGTGTGTATTTATACACAGGCACTCATGTTCTGATATCAAAAGTTTTTCAGGTAGACTGTTTTCTTGGATTTGGTAAATGTTTAAATATGCAATTGTAACTCTCTGGTGCCACCTTAAAACCTGTAGTCTGTAATAGGACATGATGTCGTCGGTAAACAGGAAGTAAGTCTGTGAATTAAGGAGAAGGCATGTGCAGCATGGTGGCCTTAGCCAGATAAATCCAGTGGCATCCACATACATCCTATGCCTTTGGTAGCATTGTGGGTATGTATAGACTTGTTTTATATTTTATGTGCATGTATAGACCACTTTCTTTCAAGTAAGTTCATTTTTCTGTAAGTTTAATGATAAAACCTATCTTGTGCAGTTTAAGCTAGCGATCACTTATGGAGCTAGTTAAAGGGGAATGACAAACGAATTGGAGGCATTCATTATAGTAAGACTTGTTAAAATCATAATTTGATGTTTGTATTTGACTTAAAAAGGGAAGTAATTCATATGAACATTGCATGTTGACATATTAAAAAACTGGGTTAATATATTTTCATCGTTATATATGTACATGGTGAATAAGTACAGTGATTATGCCTTGTACTGTTTGTTACAGTTTCACCTTTCCCTGTGTCAATAAACCTGTGAACCGGGAATCGTGTCATCAGAGTCTTGATGTGGGGAAGGAGTTTAGCTGACTGCCCAACCATAGCAGAGGCAGTACAGTGAAACCACACTTCCTAGCGGGCAAGATAACGTGGAAACGCCGACAGATGGTAGGGAGACCATCATCACAATCAACTAATGGACAATTAGCACATCTAAGCAGAGATTCGCTGAGAAATTGTTCAGTCCCAGTCAGAAGAAACAACCATGTCAAAAACGCATTCGCACGCTCCTTCTGTGCACTCCTATGCATCATCAACTGGGTCTGCTGCAGCCAAGGCACGAGCACGTGCAGAAGCAGCAAAGGCTCGTCTTTCTTATGCTGAGGAGGAAATAAACCTAAAACTAGAAAAGGCTAAATTGGAAGCCTCAATGCAAATGCTAGAATATAAGAAAGAAACTGCTGCAGCCATTGCGGAGGCAGAAGTGCTAGAAGCTGCAGCTGATATCAATAGTGAAAGACGTAGTTGTGACCTTGTACTAGATTCTGACCCTCTAGAAACTATTCAACGAACACAACAGTATGTTGCGGACCAAGGCAAAGTATCAGAGACAGAGCATCAGCGGCATGAAAGTGTTACGCCAACAAAATCACAGCCGTTCCCCAGCTCACATGGAGTTCAGATCTGTAAGGAAGAAGATGTTCACGAGCCACGACAAGTAAGATTTGAACACAGTTCTGCTACTCCAACCCAGAATCTCAGATCTCAAAATGACTATAGTGGTGCATTTCCCTCAGCCTATCCCATATCTCCTAACGCCAACTATGGCAGCCCCAACCCAAATGATTTTGTGAGATATCTTGCACGCCGTGAACTTGTGTCTACAGGCTTACTTCAATTTAATGACAAGCCACAGAACTACAGAGCCTGGAAACGCTCATTTCTATCTGCAACCAGTGGCTTAGATTTGACTGCGAGTGAAGAGATGGATCTTCTTTTAAAGTGGCTTGGCAAGGAGTCAAAAGAACACGCAGAGCAGATCAGAGCAATTCATGTTAATCATCCAGGAGCTGGGCTGGATATGATATGGGAAAGACTTGATAGAACCTACGGCTCAACAGAGGCAATAGAGGATTCTCTCTTCAAGCGCATTGACACATTTCCAAAGGTAGGAAATCGAGACTATGCTAAGTTAACAAAGTTGAGTGATCTTCTGATGGAACTTCTTTCAGCTAAGGATGAAGGAGACCTACCTGGACTTTCATTCCTTGACACAGCAAGAGGTGTCAACCCAATCGTGCAGAAGCTCCCCTTTCGTCTGCAAGAAAAGTGGGCTTCAGCTGGCGCATCGTACAAGCGGCGAGACCATGTGCCGTATCCGCCCTTTACCTTTTTTGTAGAGTTTGTTAGCCAGGAGGCTAGCATTGCCAACGATCCAAGCTTCAACTTCATCACTCAGACAGACATCAGCCCCAGGACTGAAAAGTTAGCGTGGCAGCCAAACAAGCATAGAGGAATCTCAGTCTGTAAAACGGACGTATACTCCAGAGCTAGTTCTGATTCTAGTAAGTTCTCATCAAAGCTTGATGATTGTGATAAAGTATGCCCCATTCATGGGAAACCACACCCATTACGCAAATGTCGTGCATTCAGAGAAAAACCGATTGATGAGCGCAAGATGTTCTTGAAGGAGCACAATTTGTGTTTCAAATGCTGTTCAGCATCATCACACCTTGCTAGGGATTGCAAGGTCAAAGTGCAGTGTTCTGAGTGCAAAAGTGAAAGGCACAACACAGCTCTACATCCAGGGCCTGCACCTTGGATAGAAGTGAAGGACCCTGCTCCAGACCATGCCGGGGAGGAAGTTGAAACTTTGCCTCAATCGGACATCACAGCCAAATGCACAAAGGTTTGCGGGGGAGATCTGATGGACCGATCCTGTTCCAAAATATGCCTCGTGAAGGTATATCCAGCTGGGAACAGAGAAAAAGCAGTGAAGCTGTATGCAATTTTGGATGAGCAAAGCAACAGGTCGTTAGTTCGCTCACAGTTTTTTGAAGTGTTTGGTGACAAAAGCCCATGTGCGCCATACATACTGAGAACATGTGCAGGAGTAAAAGAATCATCAGGTAGGAGGGCAAGTGGCTATGAGGTGGAATCTCTTGATGGGACTGTCCGCATTCCATTACCCAGTCTCACAGAATGCAATGAAATTCCCAACAACAGGGATGAGATTCCAACCCCTGATGTCACTATTCATCATGCACATTTAAAGTAACTGGCACACCTCATCCCAGATCTGGACTCAAATGCCCAGATCATGCTTCTTCTAGGGCGGGACGTTATCAGAGTACATAAAGTCCGCAAACAGGTGAATGGTTCACACAACCAGCCCTATGCTCAGAAGTTAGATCTGGGGTGGGTTGTTGTGGGCAATGTGTGTCTTGGCAGTGTCCATAGGCCATCAGCAATCAGCTCCTTCTATACAAATACCACAGAGCTGCGAAGGCCATCTATCTTTAACCCATGCCCTAATGTGTTTTGTGTTAAAGAAAGGTACAGCGCCATCCAGGTTGCAGACCATCTTCCAACATGTCCTGAGCAAGAGTCCATCTGCGATGTTGACCATCTTGGATGCAATGTGTTCAAGAGGACCAAAGAGGATAACCAAGTTGCTCCTTCAATTCAGGACGCTTCATTCATGAAAATAATGAAGGCTGGACTACAGAAAGACACAAATAACAGCTGGGTAGCCCCTTTACCCTTCAAGAGTCCACGTCAGCAGCTTCCTAACAACAGGCCTCAGGCACTGAAGCGTCTCAAGTCTCTCATTCACAACTTTGAGAGGAAGCCTGAAATGAGGGAACACTTCCTTAGCTTCATGGAACAGATGTTCAAAAATGGTCATGCAGAGTTGGCTCCTCCGTTGGGTGAGGAGGAAGAGCGATGGTATTTACCAACATTCGGTGTGTACCATCCCAAGAAACCAAAGAAGATCAGAATAGTTTTTGACTCCAGTGCTCGATTCAATGGTGTGTCACTCAACGATGTGCTGTTGAGGGGGCCTGATCTGAACAACACACTGCTGGGTGTATTGATTCGCTTTAGAAAGGAAGCTGTTGCATTCTCAGCAGACATAGAACAAATGTTCTACTATTTCTTGGTCAGAGAAGAGGACAGAAACTTCTTAAGGTTTCTATGGTTCCATGATAATGACCTCTCCAAAGATATCGTGGACTACCGCATGACAGTCCACGTGTTCGGGAATAGCCCCTCGCCTGCAGTGGCTATTTACGGCCTGCATCAATCCGTTCAGGTCAGTGAGTTCCATGCTGACCCTGATGTAAAGCATTTTGTGATGCGAGACTTTTATGTAGATGATGGACTGAAGTCTCTGCCTACAGTCGAAGCAGCTATCAACTTGTTAAAGAAGACACAGGATGTCCTCTCCAGGTCTAACCTGAGGCTGCATAAGATCGCAGCAAACAAGAAGGAGGTCATGAGAGCCTTTCCTTCAAGAGACTATGCAAGTGACCTTAAAGATCTTGACCTTGATGCAGACACAGTACCGATGCAGCGCAGTCTCGGGCTCAACTGGAACCTTCAAACAGATTGCTTTGTCTTCAGTGTCTCCCAGGAGACAAAACCTTATACTCGCCGGGGAGTCTTATCTATCATTAACAGTCTCTACGACCCTCTTGGGTTTGTAGCACCAGTTGTCATACAAGCCAAGGCCATTCTGCGAGAGCTCACTGCTGAGAATGGTGACTGGGATGCGCCATTACCTCGAGACAAGGAGGAAGCTTGGGCCTCGTGGAGAGCTTCACTGACAGAGTTGTCAAGTCTGACGATACCCAGACCCTACACTGAAACTTCACCATCGACAGCTGTCAACAGAGAATTGTGTGTTTTCTCTGACGCTTCAACAAAAGCTATTGCTGCAGTAGCATATCTTAGAGTCACAGACACTGCTGGAAACCAGCATGTGGGGTTTGTCATGGGAAAGGCCAAGCTGGCTCCTCGTCCAGAGCACACAATCCCGAGATTAGAGCTCTGTGCAGCAGTACTGGCTGTTGAGTTGTCAGACCTGATCTCAGCAGAACTTGATCTTCAGCTTAATGCTGTGACTTATTACACAGATAGTAAGGTGGTTCTGGGCTACATTTGTAACGAGACCAGGCGTTTTTATGTGTACGTAAGTAATCGGGTCCTGCGCATTCGAAGATCCTCCAGTCCACGCCAGTGGCGCTACGTGGCCACAAACCAGAACCCTGCAGACCATGCAACACGTTCTGTTGCTGCAGGCACTTTAAAAGACACCAACTGGCTTAGTGGACCCAGGTTTCTGTCCAAACCAGAGCAAGACATCCCTGACATCACCTTTGATCTTGTGGACCCAGGTTCAGATCCAGACATCCAACCGCTTGTGTCCACATTAAGCACTGCCACAGCATCCAAGCAACTTGGGTCCCAGCGATTCACCAAGTTTTCTTCGTGGCAGTCACTGACTCGTGCAATCGCCCATCTGAAACATATTGCCAGTTGTTACAACATGATCACAACAAACAAACCTTGTAAGGGCTGGCATCTTTGTAAGACAGGATTTAGTGTTGAGGAATCCACCCAAGCCTCAGACATCATCATTCGAACAGTCCAAGAAGAGGTTTATGGCGAGGAGATCAAATGTATCATAATACACAAAGAGGTTCCCAGAAGTAGTCCTCTGAAAAGTCTCGATCCCTTTATTGATGCACATGGCCTACTAAGAGTCGGAGGTCGTCTTCACTATTCGAGTCTTGCTCAGAGTGAGAAGACTCCTGTGATTATTCCAGGGAATCATCATATTGCAACCCTGCTCATTAGACAGTACCACGAACAAGTTCACCATCAAGGGCGTCTCTTTACGGAAGGGGCCGTCCGTGCAGCTGGATTTTGGATAGTTGGTGGAAAGAGAAAAGTGAGCAGCATCATCTACCGATGTGTGACATGCAGAAGACTTAGAGCTCCAGTAAGCTGCCAAAAAATGGCCAGCCTTCCGGCAGATCGTCTCTCAACAGACCCTCCCTTCACAAATGTTGGCCTTGATGTGTTTGGTCCTTGGAGTGTTTCTGCACGCCGGACTAGAGGAGGCCTCTCACACAGCAAAAGGTGGGCCGTGATTTTTACATGTATGAGCGTAAGAGCCGTACATATTGAAGTCATAGAATGCCTCGACACATCCAGCTTTATCAACGCATTAAGGCGGTTTCTAGCAGTTAGAGGGCCGGTCAAAAGTATTCAATCAGACAGAGGCACTAACTTTGTGGGTGCTTGTCAGTCCTTGAAGATACCCTCTAACATCGACCACAATGGCGTCAAGTCTTATCTGTCAGCCCAAGGATGCTCTTGGACATTCAACCCTCCACATGCCTCCCACTTTGGTGGAACGTGGGAAAGGATGATTGGTCTGGCTAGAAGGATTCTTGACTCCATGTTCCTCCAGCTCAAGGGGAAGCTTACCCATGAAGTGTTGGTAACTTTCATGGCAGAAGTAGCAGGCATCATTAATGCCCGGCCTCTTGTTCCTGTAACAACTGACCCCGACAACTCATTCATTCTTACGCCAGCTGCTCTTCTAACACAGAAGGTAAACTGTGTTCCTGCTCCTCCAGGAGAGTTTGGAGCTGCTGACCTCTACAAGCATCAGTGGAGACAAGTCCAGCACCTGTCCAACACCTTCTGGGACAGGTGGCGCAAGCAGTTCCTTCCAACATTGCAATCACGTAGGAAGTGGCAGTCATCTAACCCAAACATTAAGCCAGGGGATGTTGTTCTCCTCAAGGACAGTCAAGTACAAAGAAATAAGTGGCCACTTGGTCTGGTAACACAAACTTTCCAAAGCAAAGATGGTAAAGTTCGCCAGGTCGAGGTCAAGGTCATCAAGCCAGGAGGAGAAACATTGTTTGTGAGACCCATTACAGAAATAGTACTTCTTCTGGCTTCAGATGTCTAGGTGTTGAACTGTCATTGACAAAGTGTGGTGGCGTTAATCACGCCAGGCGGGGAGTGTTCTGATATCAAAAGTTTTTAAGGTAGACTGTTTTCTTGGATTTGGTAAATGTTTAAATATGCAATTGTAACTCTCTGGTGCCACCTTAAAACCTGTAGTCTGTAATAGGACATGATGTCGTCGGTAAACAGGAAGTAAGTCTGTGAATTAAGGAGAAGGCATGTGCAGCATGGTGGCCTTAGCCAGATAAATCCAGTGGCATCCACATACATCCTATGCCTTTGGTAGCATTGTGGGTATGTATAGACTTGTTTTATATTTTATGTGCATGTATAGACCACTTTCTTTCAAGTAAGTTCATTTTTCTGTAAGTTTAATGATAAAACCTATCTTGTGCAGTTTAAGCTAGCAATCACTTATGGAGCTAGTTAAAGGGGAATGACAAACGAATTGGAGGCATTCATTATAGCAAGACTTGTTAAAATCATAATTTGATGTTTGTATTTGACTTAAAAAGGGAAGTAATTCATATGAACATTGCATGTTGACATATTAAAAAACTGGGTTAATATATTTTCATCGTTATATATGTACATGGTGAATAAGTACAGTGATTATGCCTTGTACTGTTTGTTACAGTTTCACCTTTCCCTGTGTCAATAAACCTGTGAACCGGGAATCGTGTCATCAGAGTCTTGATGTGGGGAAGGAGTTTAGCTGACTGCCCAACCATAGCAGAGGCAGTACAACTCATATATAGTCAAATAATTGAAAAAATATGTTCATTTACCTGTTACTACCACACACCAAATCCGGTTGTTGGTACTTGCTGGATTGTGTAGCCACTAGGTAACAAAAGCTCAATACTGCCCCCTAGCATCCTGGAGCACTTCTGTTCTCTTCTGTACATGCCTCGGAGTTTGTATGTGCTTTGTCTGTAGGGGCCACCGTAAATATACTTTTATTTATTCACTCCACATAAAATGTAATAAATAAATCATATAATACAAAAACCAACTAGTCACATTTCAACTTTTAACTATTTAAATTTTCAGCTTTTTCCTATTAAACAAATTTAAAGTGAAACAACACAAAACACTGCAAACCACAACACAATTAAATATAAATTATAATATGAAAACAAAAACAAGATGCACATTCTCTGTCATATGGACCTGCATGAATAAACTTTCTGAATCCTTTATCATCTGCAACTGAAAATAGTTGTGGATGATTATTATACCTTTCTAATGTGACGTTGTTGTCCCTGCTCTCTCTCTCTCTCCCTCCCGCTCTGTTCCTGTGCTACTGAGTGTCACTACCGCCCCTCCCCCCTCTGCTCAGTGAAGCGGAAAAAGTGCGAGAGAGAGAGAGGGTGAGAGAAAGAAAAAAAAACAACCCACGGCTTGCGATAAGGAGCCGGCTCGTGTCGTTCACGTCAAAGAGTCGGCTCTGAGAGTTTCCTTCGCGACCGACACATCACTAGCTGGGATAACCACATTTACTCAGGGCCTTCTTGATGTGATGTTCCTCCTGGCCGCTGTGTCTGTGGGGATGGTGTTCGCTCTGTGTTGTAGCGTCCTGATGACTCCCAGTTTGTGCTCCATGCTGGCAGACGTCTTCGGTTTAGAATCTTTTATTCTTTGTCTCTTGTTTAAATCCTCGTCTTTCTCATTCCTGCAGAAAGGACGCTGTCATCAAGTCTGAGTCAAGTCACCTATCAGGATATGAACTTCAGACAATCAGCCAATAAAATTACAGATACACACTCACATGTTGTTTTCTCCAGTCCGAGGACACTGCAGGTACACATTCAGCTGTTATCCAACAAGTTATTGCTTCACAAAATATGATTATGACCCTTTGTCCACTGTGGGTCCTTGTGATAATTTCTTTGCTCCTCTATTCTTCTTGTCTTTTCATCTCCTGGATTCTCTTTTAACCATCTACTCCTTCTCATTCTCTTGTGCATCAGGGCTGAGTTATTGATGGAGTTTCCCAGATCAAATTTAAAGGAGGATGGGAAGAAGAGGATTTTCTCTCTGCCAGTCCCGTCAGCTCCCTGCTAAGATTTAGAGCTTGTCCTGTTTTTCAGTATGAAGGCCCTGGTCATCTGTTTTTCTTGCCATTGCTTAAAAAGTGTACATTCTGCATCCAAATGTCCAGCTGCCTTCAACTTTGATGTTTGTCTTGGCCAAAAATAAGCCTTCAGTTTATTCCTTTGTTTAAATAAAAATCTCTTGCTGATAAACTGAACCCTGGCTGTGGCGTCAGAGTAGCGCTATATAAGTGCTACATAAGAACCAGTCCTTCTACCATTTACTAAAAGCAGGCTTTTGCCAGGGCTGCAAAGGGATTTGTAAAGAATTCATTTTTAGTGTACTATGTTTCAGGCAGTTGTTGCATGGAAGTGGCTGTTACTGAAAGTCCAGCACAGACCTGTAGTGACAGCCAGTGATTGGCATTTTGAAATGATAATAATAGCATAATGATTTAAAATTCCAGGTTCCTAATGAAGGTCTTGCAGATAAACAGTAACACATTCTATAATGTATTATTAATAAATAATAAACAGGTGGAGCCGGTAGCTCAGCATGTTTGATTTGGCAGTTTTGCACTAGATGAGCTTCCTGAGGCAACTCAAACGGGATCTGTGTTTCCAGGTGGAACTGAACAACAACCTCTCCATTGGAGCCAATAATAAAAAAATGAATAACAATAAGCTTTATTTGGGGCTCTGATCTGAGGACGTAACATCATTTGTAATGTGGGTCTCAACAAGCTCAAGGAACGCTTTAAAAGTAGCCATTAATATGGTAAAATCACAGGTAGCCAGTGTAGCGCTGTTTTTTAAATATGCTGAAAGTGTGGCAGCAGAGTTTTGAACGAGCTGGACTCTTGACTGAGTAAAGTCTGCACTACGTGAGGAGACTCGAGGAGATGAAAGCATGGAAAACTGTGAGATCAACAGAGTCATCTTTTTCTGGTGAAATGTCTGGAAGTTTCTTTGGTTTGTGTACAAGAAGGTGAAACAATTTTCTTGAATTCTTAAACATTTTCACATGATATTAGTAGGCGGCTCCTTTACTAAACAGCTCCAACTGTTTGATTTGTTTGAATTTTACAGGATAGCTTTTTCCCGTGTTACTCATTCATTATGGAGCTACTGTAGTTAACATGTAATGCTTCTCTAAAACCCTGTGACACAATCTTCTTTAACATTAGTGCGCATTAACCCCACATCTTCCCTGTTTTATTGCTGACTCATGTTGGCCTGACAGTATTGGGGTAACAATGTCTCCTCTGTTTAGGAGAGGGCAGCAGGGTCACATCCTCACTGACATCACCTGTATTTGCACTACAGTCGTTCCCTTCACTGACCTTTGCTCTCCTTCTCTTTTCCATCAGGTTGTGTAAAACTGAGACAGGCATTAAATGTTTACTACAAATGATGCTTTACACAGAAATTGATTGTTAACCGCCTGTGTGAACCTTTAGTCTGAGCATGGGGTCAAAGGTCAGGGCAGAAATGCAGCACTGTAACACATATACATATGTAAAACATCAGACATTTGACTGATTTGTGTTGTGACAGCTAGTTTTTTCTTTATACAAATAAATCATCATCACACACAGAAGAAATGTACAGACCGTACATTTATTAGCTAATATCAGTGGATACAAGAAAAATGGTATAAAGACAAACACTAGCAGCCTTAGCGTTTCTGTTCTGAATCTCTAATCTCTCACAGACATTCATCAAACCCTGTCAGCTATCAGCTTTCAACATAAGAAAAGTATTAGGCCTCATTGAAAAACAGTCTGTTTGCAGATGAAGTACTGTAAAAATATCTGTGATTTATCCAGATTCTCTTGACTGAGTTTACAATTTACTAGAACTGCCAAAAAACATGAATAGAAACAAATGATGAAGGATCCACTTCAAGGAAAGTGGAAAAGCCTCTGTTAGCTGCTGTTTGCAGCTGGCACAGTCTAACAGAGGCTAATACCAACGCTAACCAACAGTTTAGCATATCGTCGACAGCTCACCTCAGCATGGCTGTCCTCGGTCAGCAGTGAGCTTTATTAACTTGCACAAAGTTTTACACCCTGTTTGAGAGTAAATAAAAGTGGACATTTCTCAGCTCCAGCATTGACAGCTGAGGTAAACAGTGGACCGACAGCTTATCCACAAAATGGGGAAAACTCCGGTCCAGAATCCGGTCCAGTCCTCGTGGCAGTAAAAACTGTAATCATGCATACATGCTTTTGTCACACCTGAACATTTCGTACAATATAATTGAAGTTTTGGATTTAAAAATTTAGCAGACGTGAACGAGCAACATTCCTGATGAGGCTGGTCAGTGCTGTTCAACTAGAAGCCTACGTGGATGATATCCCAGCCTACACATCCCCCTGAACTGAATTGCCTCAGTGAAATACTTGCTCACTCACACGAAACTTCATTAAATGTGAATGTGTTACCTTGCTGGTTCCCAGTTGCAGCTTAAGTGCATCCAATATTAGATTTCCCAGCTTTTCAAACACACCATGAGCTGGGCCATTTTCTGGGCACAGCAGGTTAACACCATATAAAGATTTCCTGATGTTGTATCTCCAATAACAGGTCACGGCATTTCGCTCTCGGGGCAGCCAGTGCCCTCCCTGCAGTCCCAAAAGGTTGATTCGGTTCATCTTGACACACACCTGTGTGCACTTGTATTCAGAAGGTTTTTCCGTGTAACGATCTGATAGTGGGTGTGGGGAGTCATAGCGGGCATGGACAAGATTCAGCCCCCCCCCCCAGGACCACCGGATGGGCAGATGCTCCACCCTCCTTGAAAGAGCTGAGGAGATGCCTATATGGGATGTGACCCAGCAGCCACAGTGCAGAAGTCAGAGAGGGCCAGCAGCCAGCTGCACCAGAGCGGACCGAGGTTTGAGGGCCCTCCACCCCCCAAAGGGGCCTGACGGAGTCACGGATGCCAGGCCCTGCCAAGCAGCCGCCGGGAGTGAGCCAGTATGTGAGACCTGACTTGACACATAGACATAGACAAACATGCACACACAGACACAAACATACACCACCTTCATACCAGCCCGTTCTCGCTCCCGAGGCGTAACATGTCGACGTTTTGTCACGTCCCGCGGCGTTCGTGAGGAACGCGAAAGGAGACCTTCGGCGTTCTTATGGTACGCGGCGGGTTATGGCTGGAATCCAGTGCAATGACGCTCCCGCGGTAATCCTGTTCCAGCCCTGTATTCCAGCCCTAAACCTAACCTTATCTCTAGCCCTGACCATAACCTTATTCCTGGCCTTAACCAGGACTATAATGATGTTAAATAGCGTGTTTCTAAGCGAGTTGAAGAAAAAGAGCGAACATGTGTAGATTCAGTCCAGACGGTTCTCATATTTCCTCTTTTTTCCGAGGTCGTCATTTAGGAACGTGGTGGGTAGCCGAAAACGTAATATGTTGACGATTTGTCACCTAGCGTAAAATGTTACGCTTTGGGAGTGAGAACGTGTTGTTCATACACACATATACAAATAATCAGCACTCACCCAGTGTGGAGACAAGATGAACCCACACTCCCCAAACACACTCTGAACCCTAAGTCCATTTCTTTTAGGGGAGAAATGTTTGATTTTGGGGTGGGGCTAAATTTCATGATACATGATCACGTGTCATATATTTTTAGATGTTTGGCTCCTCCCACGGGATGGTGTGCATCTTTCTCTGCTTTCTCTGAGATGTGAGTATGGATATGTGTGTGTTGACTGTTGAGGCAGGTGGATGCTGCTGATTGCTGGTTTGAAAGAGTTCCTAAGTGTTGATTGGATGATTGGATGTACAGCAGCTTCTTAAACCCCAGCTCACAGCCACCTCCGCCCTCTACTTCCCTCCTCTGTACCAAATAAGGAGCCAGCTTTGATCCAAATCAGCTAACTGCGCATCACCAGCTCTTCCTCGTCCTCGCTGTCCAGAAGCAGCAGCGTGATGATCTTGACAGGGAAGTGGTGAAGCTGAAGGTGTCACTCTGCTGCCAGTCGTCGTCCCGACAACATGAAGACTTCATCTGTGTCTCTGCTCCTCGGTGAGTCAAACGCTGAAATCCTTCACTCACTCATAGCGTTCATTTATCTTATAACACAGTAACAGAGTGTGTGCTGGATGCTCTCACTGACTGACTCTAAAATGAAATCTCTTCAGGTCCAAAGTCTGAAGTTACGTTTATGAGAGAAGAAGAGTTCACTCTTCTTCTTTAGTGTTTTTTGTTGTTTTATTTGATATTTGTTCGTCAAGTTTGACAGAAATCAAGTAAAATGTGTTTGTTTTTTTACGGCAGCTCACACTTTTAACTCAGAGGCACCACATGAAGAGAAATTTGTTCCTGACAGGTGAAAGAAGGACAATGAAAGTGTGTTTGTATGTGACTTGAAGTTGTCTCATCAACAGTTTGTACGTTTTGCTGCTCAGAACCTATTTTCATCTCAAAGTTCAGATCCATCGTGTGTTCTGGACTCAGAGAGTTGGACCTTCATATCCAGTTTGTCGTCTGTAACATGTTGACTTGTAGAGAAGTCAGGCAACCTCTTTTTTTTTTATCGAAGATCAACTTTCATTCAGGAAACCACAGCTGCTAGCTGCAGGTACCACATGCTCCTCTGGTCTGTTATGTAGTCTTCACTTCCACTATAGAGAGCAAACTTTCCTTCATGTGGACTCTAATGAAAGGACTGGAGACTGTTTTTTTGTCATTTACCTTACTTTTGTGTATTTTGTTATTTTTCTCATGATGAGCTTCAAACAGAAGCAATCTGGGACTCAAACCTGTGAATAAAGATCAATGAAGCAGCTTCTCCAGGTTTTTATTCATCAGCTGATGCTGAATAAACAACTAACCCTTATCCCATGAATTTGGTTTATAAGTTCTGACTGTTTAATCCTGAGAATGCTTTTCTTGCCTGCTGTACCCCTTACTCTTTTATTCAACATTGCCCATCCACCCCAAACTGCTGAGTCTTCATGAAGCCTGAGTGGGGAGCAGTTTCTCTTCTGCTTCCAATAATCAACAATTCCCCAAAATCTGCTTAGTTTGGGAAATGTTTAGGTGCAGGGTGTTAGAGTGTCAAAACAGATATGACGCCCACCTCATTCAGACCAAGTGTACCAACATAGTTTCGTCAGCATGTGTTAAAACTGAGCTGGCGCTTTGTGTGATGTTTATAAGTCTAAATGTACTTTTAAAACCTAAACAGAACCTTAAAAGTGAATTAAAGGTCTCCCCCCTTTAATGTGATGTTTTTGGAACAAGACCAGATTGAAACAGGTTCCTGCCCTCTGACCTTCAGTGACCTCTGACCTTCAGTGACCTCTGACCTGTTGCAGGTGTGTGTGTGCTGCTGCTGTCTGCACTGACTGTTTGTGCAGGTGAGTAGATGAAGTGCACCATGGTCCAGGACAAACACTGAGTGTAAACACTGATAGAAACTGTCCGTCTGTCCTCCAGTCTCTCTGAGCGTCAGTCCAAACCTTCAGCAGTTCTTCACAGCAGCCTCAGTGTCTCTGACATGTGAAGGTCAGCTGGGCTCTGATGGATGGACGGTGAAGAGGGACACAGGAAGTGCGACTGAGTCATGTGGAGCAGGTGGGCGGGGCTTTGGGAAGATAAATGGTCCATCCTGTGTTTTTGATGAGTTCAAACCAGTCAGTGGAGTTTACTGGTGTGAAGGTGAAGCTGGAGAGAAGAGTGAAGAAGTCAACATCACTGTATCAGGTAATGAATTCTTTCATTTCATCAGACTAACAGCACACTGTTATACCACCTCTACATCACTCTGTGGGTCTTTTCCTCAGATAAAGAAGTGATCCTGGAGATCCCTGCACTTCCTGTGAGGACAGGACGTGATGTCACTCTACGCTGTAAAAACAAAATTGGTGGCACAGCTGCAGCTTATTTCTACTTTAATGGACGTCCTGTTGGACCTAAATCAGAGCACATAATCACCATTAACGTGCAGCAGTCTGATGAAGGTCTCTACTGGTGTTCTACTGATGAGTTTGGATCATCTCCTCAGAGCTTTCTGAGGGTCAGAGGTCAGAACACTGTTTCCTGTTAAAGCTTAAACCTGTTGAGCTGATAACAAACTGAATGACCCAGCTTCATATCTTTCCTGCAGATCCTACTACACCAACACCAACAACAACAAAAACATCAGCAAACATCCATATCTCCTGTTCTCCTCCTCCTCTTCCTAATCCCTCCTTCATCATCCCAGTCATAGTTACTGTAGGTTCTCTGGTCCTTGTGGTTCTGGTTTTGGTTCTAGTTCAGCTTCTTTGGAAGAAACGCACAGGTATGATATCTGTCTGACCCACCTGGGCTCTTTTGGTTCAAGCAGCAAATTAAAATATTTTGAAATTTCACTTGAGAAAATCTGAGGGACTTTCCTGTCTGCATTTATTTTGTAGAGCACTGGGTCCCAACATCTTTAGACTGATGCGTTCCCATGGCCCAACTGAAAAGTTTTAAAAGTTCTGGAAGTGGGTCCATAAAAATGAAAAGTATTACTGATATAAACTGGGCTTATCTCTCATTCAAAGTCAGGTCCAGACAGCTTCCATCAGGGTTTCAATTTTAGAATCACTCCCTAGAAATTAGACTCAGACTAAAACCCCACAGACACAAACACCAGTTTGGGTTGTTTTTCCTGATTGGCTGTCACTTGTTAAGGTGGTATGATACAGGAACAGTGTTCTGTGGTCTCATCACTCTGATGCTGCCATCATGGCTCTGCTTAATCCATAATCAACGAGTCTTTGCTCCTGAATCCTGTACCTGTAACATCAGACTGTCTATGAAGGTCTTCTAAACATCCTACAGCAGTGAAGTGATCACCAACGTTCATTCACATCACATCATTTCTGCAGGGAGACACCAGCCAGCCTCTACAAATGATGTCACATATGCCGAGGTCACCATTAGAGAGTCAGCCAATAAGATGTCAGTCATCCAACCAGAAGTGATTTACTCCAGCCTGAGCATAAACACTACAGGTACACATTCTAGCAGGTGACATAAATGAGCGATAAAAGCAAGAGAAATTGAGAGTTGAAGAAGATGAGACTTTTTTTCCCCTCTTCATGCTGCCATGTGTATTTGACCTCTGTCTCTAAATTAATCTGAAAGTTTCTTATTCTGGACAAATTTAAATGTAAACCCATTTTCTAAAAATAATTTAAAAAATATATAAACAAAGAATACAAAGATTTGTAAATCTTATATTTTATTAACAATACAATACCAAAAAACAGGTTAAAAGAAGAGAAAACCAAGTGGTACCAAAGACCAACAGCTGGAGGAGGAACACTTCCAGAAATGACTGTCAATGAACACAGTTCACCACACCACCTATTCCAGGAGCGCAGCTTCATAGTAGGAGAGTCAGGTGCTGAACTGGCCTGCCTGCAGTCCTGATCTTTCATCAATGAAAACATCTGGAGCATCATGAAACCAGAAGCAGGACAAAGAAGAGCCAGGACTGCTGGGCGGCTAAAACCCTCCATCAGACACGGATGGAGCAACATCCCACTCCCAAAAAGTCCAAAAGCTGCTGTCCTCAGTTCACAGACATTTCCAGAATGATGTTAAAAGGCAAGGCTGTACAGGAGCATTACAAAATGACACTTCTGACATGTGTTTGGTTTTCTGTCTTTGAGAGAATATGAGACTTGAAAATCATTGGATTCTGTTTTTATTTGTTTTAAACAGCATCACTACTTTGAGGTCGTAACATGTGGTCATGGAAAAAAATATTTTTACCTCAAATATATCAAAAGTTTTGAAAGTGGGACAGGAACGCAGGATCCACAGCAGGTCTGCAGCTCTCTCGCTAGTTTCCTGTTTTACAGTTAACGTTGTCACTGGTTTCCACTAAACCTTTACTGTGGTCTCTGTGGTCGATTCACTGTTTGAAAAATGGGACAGTGACAGTGTCAGACAGCCGTGGCACTGATCCTGCAGCTTCAACAGATCGCTGCACTGGAAGAATGTGATTGGTACATAGTGTGAGTCAGTTCAGGTTAGTATGAACGTCTGCCCTTTTCCAAAATAAATGTGGGAAATTTTCTTTATCCAGGTGTGTTTGGTGAAAAATAAAGTTGACAAGTCGCTCAGAGAGAGATCAAAGATGAGGTTAGGCCACCTTTTGGATTCCACACGACGCACGAGGAGCTGATGAAGATGCAGAGTCACCAAAGTGACGGGAGAAAGTTCTCCTGTGTGAGACGCAGCAGTCACATCAAAAGCAGATAAATGGTGAAGTCACCTGAGTCAGTAGCTGTTTTTTCCCAGAGTCGAGCGTTCATTCACCCACATCAAAACAGGTGCTGCTCGTGTGGTTAACTGATGAGAGAAGCTGAAGTCTCTGCGTGACAGGGCTTCCTTGTTGACACCAGTGGGAAATGATCACAGGTAAAACAACCGGTGTGATAAACCACGAAGTGTTTTATGTGTTTAAGTTCAGTTTAACTGCTGTTCGAACGTTGTGGACTGTTTCCCGCCATGAAGAAAGAAAAGATAAACAGTGTCTGACAGAACATGAGAGTGTGCTGAACTGGATCAAATTATTACTGAGAATGAAATACCATGACCTCATGAACTACAGTAAACTAAAAATGATGATGATGAGTAGAAGGAAGAAGACGACCCACAAACTCCCTCCTCAAATGCCTGTCTCCTCAAGGTCAGCTTTGTTTCACTCAGCAGTTCCACCTCAACAACGCCGTGTGGTTCAGTCAAATTTTCCCGTATCAGTTATAGTTTCCCTGCTTTCTTTCTTTCTGGTTGTTTCTGCCCTCCCGTGACCATCCTAGAGCCTGTCTCTCTGCCTGTTCCTGCTCACAGAGAGGCTTGTACCCTGCCTTCCCCTGCACCCTTTCCAGTTCCCTGAATGGTGGTCGCTGTGGTCCAGTCAGTCCCAGTTGCCTAGAGCAGCTAGGGCTCCGCTTGTCCCTGCAACCATATCAGTTCCTCAGGTAGCAACAGCTAGTGTCCAGCCGTCACCTGCTCCCAGCGTGAGGACATCCAAGGCCCAGTCCACCTTTGCACCCTGGCTGGTGTCCAACTACTTCCCATGCCTGTCCCTACTCCTGGGGTGACAGTGGCCAAGACACAACCTATCCTTGCACTCGTACCCATTCCTTGGATTGGGACAGCTGTTCAGCCAATCCCTTCAGCAGTACCTGTTCTAAGCACTCAATGACTCTTAATACACCATAGAAGCACAAGCAACAGGGGTGGGGGTAAGCCGGTGTAGACAGCACATCTGGTCCTGTAGCATGCGCTGGGCCCAGATCTGCCCCCTGACCTCGGCCTTGGAGATAAGCATGCAGAGGTGTTTGGGGTGCAAAGGATGGGAACGAAGATTCTAAACACAGTCTGTTATCATGGAGAAAGGTCTTGTTGTCCAGCTCCAGCCTTGAGGCCACAGCTGGCGCCAATGTGGTAGGCGCATGAGATGGTAGTGATTTTCCTTTAGTGCAAAAACTGCATGCCAATTTTACAGTTGCTCTAGATGTCCGTCACTGGTCTCTCAATCTCCAAGATGTTATTACTATTATTATTATCTTGTTATTACTATTACTAAGCTCCTTTTAGCAGCTATTTGACCACAAACAGCTGGTGCAGTTTTGCTAGATTAACCCAATGATTTAAAATCATGGTTGACATTAAATATTTTGCATGTAAATGATCAAAGAACGTAGATTTTACGATTTGAGCCCCGTCATTATCTTTAGGGTGACCTTAGCCCTTTGGAAAACTCCAGAACTTCCTGTTTAAAAAATTTGCAAGTGATTTCTTTCATGGCAGTTTTTCATTTGTGAAACAAATCAATTCCGTTGTAAAAGCCAACTTCTTCCAGCTCAGGGCAGAAAATAAGAACATTTTGTAATCGGCTGACTTTGAGAAAGTTATTCATGCATTTATTTAATCCAGGCTTGATTACTGTGATAGTCTTTATTTTGGTATCAGCCCGGCTCTGCTCTCTCATCTTCAGCTTGTTCAGAATGCTGAATCTCAGTGGGATAAGGTAGAGATTTCCTGTCCTCTGTTGATTTCCCCTCCACGATGTTCATTTGATCTTAATGCGCCTTGCTGCTGCATTTATGGCTGCCCATGAAGGATTCACGAGACCCATCCTTCAAATCTGGGGAGACAGAGGACGCATTTGTGGGCCACATTTGGAGGAGCCTTCAAATATGAACAGCCTTCATCGCCTCACTGTGACCTATTCGGCCTACAAATGCGGCCTCTGAATTTGGCAACAGCCAAAGACTATGTGACTGTAACATTAAATTAACAGTGTCTTTAAATGACCTTTGACCTTTAGTGACCTCTGACCTTCAGTGACCTCTGACCTCCTGTTGCAGGTGTGTGTGTGCTGCTGCTGTCTGCACTGCAGGTGAGTAGATGAAGTGAACCATGGTCCAGGACAAACACTGAGTGTAAACACTGAAGTGCTTCACTCATCTGTCACAGATAGACACACTAACAGAGTGTGAGCTCTCACTGACTGACTCTAAAATCAAATCTGTTCAGGTCTGTCCACAGTTTCATGTGTTGTTTAGGCGACAGGAAGAGTTCACTCATCTTCTTTTGTGTTTTGGTTTTATTTGATATTTGTTTGTCATGTTGTGAAGAGGAAATCAAGTAGAGATGTTTTCAGTTTCTGTAACATGATGGTTTGTATAGATATCAGCCAACAATCATCAGATATCAGCTTTCACTCAGGAAACCACAGCTGCTAGCTGCATGTACTAAATGTTTGTCTGACCGGCCTTTGTTGTATAGTCTTCACTTCCTCTTCTGTTTACAAATTTTCCATCATGTCAACTGAGTCAAATTTAATTTCTCTCAGAGTTTGTATGCTTTGTTACTTTCTGATGATGAGCTTCAAATATGAGCAAAGTGAGACTCAAACAGGACGTAAACCTGCAAATAGAATCCATGAAACAGCTTTTTCACACTGTTCATCCCACAGCTGAGGTGGAATAAACATCTAACCTTCAAGAATGTGCTTTTTTAATTTGCAAGACCTGCCTGCAGTACCTTTACTGTCCACTCACCCAAAGCTGCTGAGAGCCTGAGTGGGGAGCATCAACTCAAACAAACAACAAATCAGTGGAGTTTACTGGTGTGTCATTCCGTTACAATCGAGGTGAGTGGCTGCAAATTTCCACCAGGTTCTTGAACCTCTTTCATATCCGCCCCAAGCAGGCCCATAATCTCTTCATCTGCTCCACTCACCTGGAGCTGATTTTTGGCAATCAGGCTGGAGATATTTAAGCCTCACACTGACGTTCCTTCTCCACCAGTTAGTCAGCTACTCCATGTTGGAGCTGGCGTTCATGTCCCTTGGTGTCGTGTGCCTTAGTTTTCCACGTCTCTTACTCTACCTTAAGCTCATCCCTTGGACCTCAAACAACTTATCTTCACTCTGGAAATCTCTCCGTGCCTCACCGGCCTGCCATCCCGCTCCATCCAAACCTGTGGAACGTAGATCAGCCAGCTCACACCATCCAACTCACCTGGACTCACACTGCCCCTCCCTCAAAGCGTTTTTCACTCCAACTCCCAGTGAGCTATAAATACAGCTAAACTCACCCTCTCCAGTGTTTCCCCTTCTTCTAACTCCGTTCTCCTTTCTCCTCTGTGTGACAGCTAGACCTAAGCTGTCACGCTCCAGTTACCCTTCAAGCCCAATTTCCGCTTTTGGTCCACAACCACGTTACCAGGTTTCTCACGCCAAGTCACTGTTACATTCTGTGTCGCTGTTTTCTGCTACTGCCAAGTGTTAACCTGTGCTAGACCAATAAATGTTGTTAAACCCTGCTTCTCCTCCAGGGTTCTGCTCAGTTCTGGCCCTCATGACACGTTCATTTAATCATCAGAATAACAGCACGCTGTTTTCATTTTTATATAAAGAAAGGATCCTGACATCCTGACACTTCCTGAAAAGACAGGAAGTGATGTCACTCTACGCTGCAAAGACAAAACTGGTGGCATAGTCACTGCTTATTTCTACTTTAATGGACAACTAACCAAAACAGCATCATGATTAATGTGCAGCAGTCTGATGAAGGTCTCTACTGATGAATTTGGATCATCTCCTCAGAGCTTTCTGAGGGTCAAAGGTCATAACACTGACATCACTTCCTGTATAAAGACAATCTGCTGAACTGATCATAAACTGACTGAACCAGCTTTATCATGTCTCCTGCAGGTCCTCCAACCACAGCCTCCGTTACAACAACAAACACTCACACCACCTATTCTCCTCCTCCAGCTCTTTCTTCTTCCTCCTCCTTCATCATCACAGTCATGGCTGCTGTGGTTTTTCTGGCCGTTCTGGTTCTGGTTCAACTTCTATGAAAGAAACACAGAAGTATGAAGTCTATCAGACACTACATCAGTTCTTCTGGGTGAAGCAGCTGATTTAGCTGATTACACCTGAGACTAGAAGCTGTTTAACAAGTACACGTTTACCTGTTCTCTGACAGGTGATGTAAATGTGAGATAAAAACAGAACCAGAGGAAGAGAACTAAATATTTATATCTGCAAAGAGGTCATTAAGAGTAACTGTGTCTGTTTCTACATTGAAACTGTGACACTAACCTCTGTCCTGAAGGTCATTGACCGAATATTGATCATGTGAGTCATCACACGAGCAGAGGTGTGAATACAGGCGTAGGTCATTACAGGTGAACAGGTGAAGCCTCCATGAGACATTGATCTCAAGACTACTGAAAAACGTGATCTTCTTCACAGTGCTGCTTCAGCTCACTGACGTTTATGTACGTTATGCACAGCTCTCTGAAATCCCACCAATACATTTCATTCAATGTTAGGGTCTCGGCTTTGGACTATCGCAGCACCTCAATTTAAAAAATGCACCAATGAACAAAAGCATTTTGTTCTCAGACATTCAGACTGTCTCTAAACATTCTCAGTAAAAAAAAATTACAAATAATCTGAGTTCAGTTCAACAGACAGAAACTCAAACTCAGTCCTTCACTCACTCATACACAACAACACTGACGTCGCCACACAGGTGAGAACGAAGGTAGGCTGGGCGTACCTGTATGTGGACTAACCACAGAGGTCCAGAGAAGCATGAACAAATGAATTCATCTTTAGAAAGTGAACAAATCCTGACTGTGGTTTGTATTTATGCACCAAACAACAGTTGAGAGCAGCCAGTCTGTTGGGGGTAACTGGGTGGGGTACTCAAGGGTTCTTCATCCAGTGAATCTTTGGAGACTTTAGAGCTCATGTGGACAATGACAGTGAGACCTGGGTGGCGTGACTGGGCACATCATGCGAAGGCCCAGGTCTTTAGGGCCTACAGACACCACAAAAGAAGAAGATCAAATGGAAAATGAATGATGGAAACTGAGGTCAGAGCTGCAGACTTGCTGGTGAGGAGAGGTAATGATCTTCAGGCAAGGCAAGCGCTGTTCAGTCCTCTCCTCATCTTCCTCGTGCTCCTTTGTATATTCCATGTAGCATTAAAGGCACGAATGAGTTTAAACAGGTAAAGTCAGGTAAATGGATCCTGGTTATTGATTCAAAGTGACTAAAGTCAGTAAAGAATAAATGTTTAGGCTTTATTGTGTCAGTCAGACAAACATTAACAGTAACCTGTCTCTTCTATCGTTCACAGAGATGAGTGATGACATCAGCAGCAGAAGTAAACCTGAGTGCAAACAAAGGGAAATGTTTCTTCTGTGAGCTGTGTGACGTTAGCACTGACCAGCAGAGGGCGTCGGAGTCACATGATTGAAAATAAAGGCATAAATTGTCCAAAATTAACTTTCTTTATTTCTGTTCCCTTTATGTGTCTCCTTTCATCTTGCCTCCTTGTCTCCTCCCTCCTTCCACCATGTCTTCCCCACTCTCACATTCTTACTTCTCCAGTCTCATTGTTCCTTCCTCCTCTATGTATGTCTCCTTCATCGCTTCTTTACTCTTTTTACCCTTCTCTTCTTTCACTTTATCTCCTGCCTCCTCCTATGTTGCCTCTATCTTCTTGTCTCAAAGTTTCCTTCATCCTTCACTCCTCCTTCGTTGCCTACTCTCTCCTTGTCTCATTTATTTCACTCTTCTTTATTTTCTTCTTTTCAGTTTCCTCCTTGTCTCTCATTGGTTCCTGCCTCCCTGTCTCCTCTTCCCTTGACTGTGAGGATTCGTGAAGGTGAAACATGTTCAACACAAACTGATTCTCCACACACATCTATGGGCTCAAATTGTGGTCATAAATATTTTGTACTTGTAAATCTGACCGACTAGTTGTGAACTGAGTTTTGTAACCTTGTAAACCAAAATATCTAAAACATTTATGTTTGTGCATCTATAGATGCAAATTGGTGTGTGTGCAAAAAAGATTTGGGTTGTTTTGTTTTTTTAAAAGAAAGAAAAGAAAAATAATAATAACAATAATTATTATTGTTACCAGCCTAATAATAATTAGGCTGAAGAACCAACAATTTTAGCCCATAAGAACCATAAGAATGAACTACCTCCAGGACCTGAAGCTCAGTAAAGCACCCCTCCAACAGCCAAACCTATCTGTTCTCTCACTGGATTGTTAAATTTGTGATTGACATGACGTTAACCAATCAGCTGAAAGGAAGAAAAATTCGGTCAAAATTTCTACTTTGAGGTTGTGTGATCCCCTTACAGTCTGAGCACACCCTTCACTCCCCAATATTTAAATATGGGGACCACTACCCGAGTCTGAGAGTCAAGGGCCCCAGATATGCAACGTTGCAAAGGCCTGTCAACCAAGTGAGCCCTACAACATCGAGAGCCTTCAGGAACTCAAAGTGAATCCCATCCACACTACAGGCTCTGCCACCAAGCAGGTGTTTAATTGTGTGGATGCTTTAAGCATCCACACTATTGAGTTCCTGTTTCTCTTTAATCTTTATACTTTATAACCTCTTTTCAGCAGAAATTGTGCTGATTGAACTCTTTTCAGCAAAATTTTCAGAATTTTCACCTCTTTTCTGCCCAAATTCTGCTTATTCACCTCTTCTGCAAAATTTTCAGCCTTTTCACCTCTTATTAGCACAAATCTCAGCTGTTTTCAGAAAAAAAACTCTTTTGAGCAGAAATTCTGCTGATTCATCTCTTTTCTGCAAAGTTTTAGCCTTTTCACCTCTTTTCACCTCAATTCTCTGCAGCTTCTGCTCATTTCAGCAGAATTGTCAGTCTCTCCACCTCTTCTTTGTGAGAAAGAGTTTGGCGCAGTGAGATGAGTAGCTTCCTTGAGACTAGAAGGGCCAGGTTCGAATCCTGCTCAGGGCAGCATTTTTTTTTTTTCTTTCCAACTTTTTCAGCTTTTTTCAGCAGACAGCTTCAGCTTTAAAGCATCCACACTGCATTTTCACAGGAAATGCAAATTTTTCTAGTTGCCTCATTGATTCCAGACTCACTTCCCTTACAGAAGATCATCTGTGGGATTAGGACGGCTTGAAAAAGTCTTCATACCCCTTGAAAATTTACACATTTTTTCACCTTAAAACCACAAACTTAAATGTTTTTATTTATGTTTTTAGTAATAGGCAGAGGCTAGCCTGTATGGCACCCTGGGCAAACACTCCATTAAAAAAAGATGATCTGATGTCTTCTCTGCTTAATAAGGTAATTAAAGAAGCACTGACACATTTTTCTGTATGTTTTTACATAATTCCACCATTTCTGGTTATAGATGCAGAAACTTCATGAAATGAAAAATCTTCCTGATCACAACCTCAGTCTTTTTCTAAATGACTTCTGTACGGAGCCCCGCAGGGGACATGGAAAAAAAATTAAGAAAAAAAAAATTAGCTAGAAAAAAAAAATTAAGACGGACTTTTGCGAGATCTCGCAAAACAAACTTGGGATCTCGCAAAACTTTTGCGAGATCTCGCAAAACAAACTTGAGATCTCACAAAACTTTTGCGAGATCTCACAAAACAAACTCGGGATCTCGCAAAACTTTCTCACGAAAGTTGAATTCCAACAATGGCGGCAGCTACTTAGTTGTAATATTACTCTTTCTGGGTCACAAAATACACTTTTAAGATATTTTGAGGCGTGAATGTAGTTGTGTAAATGTCAGATACCTGCTCGGTTTACAAGACATCACATATTTGCAAAAGTGCTCCGACGTTTTTGGAGATCTGACACCCACTAGCTCGAAGCTAACGGGAGGTCGAGACCTAATACAGCCGGGAGGAACACCGCTTTCCCGGCACATCGTGCCTCGACCTCCCGGTTGGCTTCGAGCTGGCTGCCTCCGAAGAATGCGGCTAAAACTTTTGCGAAATCTCGCAATACTTTTGCGAGATCCCGAGTTTGTTTTGCGAGATCTCGCAAAAGTCCGTCTTAATTTTTTTTTTCTCCCTAATTTTTTTTTAGTCCGTCTTAAGTTTTTTTTTTTCTCCCTAATTCTTTTTTTTCTCCCATGTCCCCTGCAGGGCTTCGTACTTCTGCATACTATTGTGAATAAAAAATGAAATCTGAGATTTGCGAAACAGTTCTTTCTGTTGTTATTTACATTTTACGAAGGCCCCCAGATCTTGTGTAACTGGGTTTGTAAAGGCAGTTGTTCAAGCTCAGCAGCCTTGCAGTGACAGTCGTTCACAGGACTTTCATAGCGATCTGAAACTGCAACTTCCCAGTGAGAAGCTTACAGGTAAAGTCACAGGGATCATAATTTAATAAAAAGATTTACTCAATCTAGCCTTCCCTAGTTATTGTCTGTATCCTGTAAATGTTCTTTTATGTAGTTTTAATTATTTTATTTTATTGTTAAATAATCTCTAAGTCGAGTTGTGTTTGTATTTTCTTTTACATATTTTCACTGCACTGCAGCAAATTAGTGCGCTCCACCTGTTGGTGTATTTATTGGCTTTTAATGTTTCCCTCCTATAAATGATCGTATTACTGTAAAACACTTTGGGGTACTGCTGGTTTTAAAGATAAGATAAGATAAGATAGAACTTTATTAATCCCTCGGGTGGGTTCCTCTGGGAAATTCGACTTCCAAAAAAAGCACAGCAACGACCGAAGTTACAGTTACAGAATTGTTATATATATATATACACACACACACACACACACATATATAAATACAGAGACAAATATAAATAAAATATACAAAGGGGATAAATAGAATAAATAGGAATAAAAAATAAAAATACAAGTGAATTGCACATTTCAAGTATTGAGTCTATTGCACTGTTGACTATTTACAAAAAGTATTGCACAAAGGTATTGTACAGTGAGGTGAAGAGGCACTACAGCTTAGTTGTTCCCCCCTCCCTTGTCCCCCTGTTTCCCCTCCCTCTCCCCTCCAGAGAGGAGTTAAACAGTTTGATGGCGTGTGGGACAAAGGAGTTTTTAAGTCTGTTAGTTCTTGTCTTGGGGAGAAGCAACCTGTCACTGAACAGACTCTTCTGGTTGTTAATGGCCGTGTGCAGAGGATGCCCAGCATTGTTCATAATGTCCAGCAGTTTCTTTAATGTCCTTTTCTCTGCCACTGTCACCAGAGTGTCCAGCTTCATGCCGACCACAGAGCCAGCCTTCCTGATCAGTTTCTCCAGCCTGGATGAGTCCCTCTTTGCTGTGCTGCTCCCCCAGCACACCACAGCATAGAAAAGGACTCCAGCAACCACCGACTGGTAAAACATCCTCAGGAGCTTCCTGCAGATGTTAAAAGACCTCAGCCTCCTGAGGAAGTACAGTCGGCTTTGGGCTTTTTTATACAGGTGCTCTGTGTTGCATGACCAGTCCAGTTTATTGTCCACCCACAGCCCGAGGTACTTGTACTTGTTGACCACCTCCACCTCCTCCCCCTCTATCTGAACCGGCAGTGGACCTTCTCTGGACCTCCCGAAGTCCACAACCAGTTCCTTAGTCTTTGAGGTGTTGAGTTGCAGGTGGTTTGTGTGACTCCATGCGACAAAGTTCCTCACCAGACTTCTGTACTCCTCTTCCTGATCATCCCAGATACACCCCATGATGGCTGTGTCGTCTGCAAACTTCTGAATGTGGCATAATTCAGAGTTGTAGCAGAAGTCAGAGGTGTACAGGGTGAAGAGAAGAGGGGACAGCACAGTTCCCTGTGGTGCTCCTGTGCTGCTGACCACAGTGTCAGACATGATGTCCTTCAGCCTGACGTACTGTGGTCTGTCGGTGAGGTAGTCGGAGATCCAAGCCACCAGGCAGGGGTCCACCTCCATCCTGTTCAGTTTTTCCTGAAGCATACAGGGCTGGATGGTATTAAAGGCACTGGAAAAGTCAAGAAACAGGATCCTGACCGTGCCTTTTCCCCCATCCAGGTGTGAGTGGGCTCTGTGTAGGAGGTACAGGATGGCATCCTCCACTCCGACACCCGCCTTGTATGCAAACTGTAGTGGGTCCTGGGCATGTTGTACCTGTGGTCGGAGGAGGTTGAGGAAGAGCCGCTCTAGAGTCTTCATAAGATGTGACGTCAGTGCCACCGGTCGGAAGTCATTCAGCTCATTGGGCCGGTTCCTTTTAGGGACCGGGACGATGCAGGATGTCTTCCATAGGGCGGGCACTCTCCCCAGTCGCAGACTGAGGTTGAAGACTCGTTGTAGCGGCTCCCCAAGTTCAGCAGCACACGCCTTAAGCATCCTAGGACACACCTTGTCTGGGCCTGCTGCCTTTCTGGGGCGAAGCTTCCTCAGTTGCCTCCTGACCTGATCCACTGTGACACTGGGAGATGTTTGGGAGGAGGGGAGGGGGGGAGATGTCTTGCTGCTGAGAGAGGGATTGGAGGAGGGGGGTGTCATGGTGTCAGGAAGGGGGGGAAGCGAGGGAGGCAGGAGAGTGGGGAGAGGACTCTGTAGTGAAGGTGAGGGTGAGGGTGGGGGGGTTGTGGGCTGGTCAAACCTGTTGAAGAAGTTGTTGAGTTCGTTTGCCTTCTCCACAGTCCCCCCCACTGTGCTTTTCTTGGTGTTGTGGCCTGTGATGGTTTTCACACCATTCCAGACCTCCCTCATATTGTTCCTCTCCAACTTCTGCTCCACCTTCCTCCTGTAGGTGTCCTTTGCTTCCCTCAGGCAGCGTTTCACCTCCCGCTGTGCTGCTTTCATCTCCTCCTTCACTTTGCTCCTGAAAGCCTTCTTCTTCATGTTGAGGACAGCTTTGACTTCCTGTGTTACCCACGGTTTGTTATTAGGATAACACCGTACCGTCTTAGCAGGGGCGACTGTGTCCACACAAAAGTTGAGGTAGTCTGTAAGACAGTGTGTCGCCCCCTCTATGTCCTCACCATGTGGGCTCAGGAGCACATCCCAGTCTGTGGTGTCATAACAGTCCCTCAGAGCATCCTCCTTTTCTGGGGTCCATCTCCGGATGGAGCATGTTGTGACAGGCTGCCTTTGGACGAGGGGTGTGTATTGTGGCTGTAGGTAAACCAGGTTGTGGTCTGACTTCCCAAGTGGGGGGAGGGGGGTGGCTCTATATGCATCTCTCACATTAGCATACAGTAGGTCAATTGCCCTGTTGCTCCTTGTGGGACAATTCACAAACTGGTGAAAAGCAGCCAGAGTAGAATCCAGTGTGGCATGGTTAAAGTCTCCAGATATAATAATGAAAGCCTCGGGGTTTTGTGTCTGAAGTCTTGCTGTGACTGTGTGTATTTTCTCACAGGCAGCTGTTGCGTCGGCCCTCGGAGGGATGTAAACACACACACAGATCACATGACTGAACTCCCGAGGTAGATAATATGGCCGCAAGCTAACAGCTAGCAGCTCCAGGTCCGGACGGCATACAGATACTTTAACGGAGACGTGTCCAGGGTTACAGTATCTGTTGTTAACGTAGACAATGAGTCCCCCACCTCTGCTTTTTCCGCTGGCCTGCGTGTCCCTATCGGCTCTCACGGATGTGAAACCGCATAGGTCTACGTTAGCCTGCGGCGTTAGCTCGGTTAGCCACGTCTCCGTGAAGATAAACAAGCTGCACTCACGGTATAGTCTGTGGTTGTTCAGAGCGCACAGTTCGTCAATCTTATTCTGTAACGAGTTCACGTTGCCCATGATCACTGTCGGGATTGATGGTTTGAATCGCCTCCGGTGATCCGCTCTCCTCGCTCCAGCTTTGCAGCCTCTGTAGCTCCTCTTTAGCTCGGCCGGGATGTTGTGTCGCATGCCGGTCTGTCCCTTTGTTCTTAGTGCCAGCAGCTCCGCTCTCGAATAGATGAAGGAGCTGGTTCCAGAAGTTTTGAAAAGTGCATTATCCATCTTGTATCGCTATATCTAAGAGGTATAAGTAGAGGAAGGTGAAAAAAACTTTGAAAAGCCTAGTCTAAAAAAGTTAAAGTTAAGAAAAAAGGTGCGGTGTTGCAGAGCTACTTGGAAAGGCTGCCGTCACTCCAGCGCCATCTTGGATAAATGTGCTATATAAATAAAGTTGTATTCTCTTTGTTATTTCCTGTTCTCAGAAGGAGCATTGAGCTGTTCATAGACTGCATAAACTGCAGTATTAGCAAACTGCACATATAATTTATGTCCACTCAGGACTGTATGCTTGTCTTTTCACGTTCATATGTATATTTATATTTAGTCCCATGTCTCTGTATTCATCTGTTTATCTTAATAGTTTTGTTATCATATCTCTGTTTCTACACTGATTTTATATGTTGTTTCTTGTATATTTGCTGCTATGATAACTCAGTTTCCCTCTGAGATCAATAAAGTTTCTCTGATTCTGATGAAGACGAGTGTATTAGAAACAGCTCGTCCTTGTGGAGAAGCAGCAGCGTGACGAGCTGATGATGTTAACAGGGAAGTGGTGAAGCTGAAGGTATCACTCTGCTGTCGGTCTCCAACATGACAACATGCGGACTTCATCTGTCGCTCTGCTCCTCGGTGAGTCAAACCCTCCCTTCTTCAATTCTTTATCACAGCTCCAACACACACTAAAGGTCAAAGGTAAAGAGCCTATTTTCAGCAGCTGGAAGCTCTCGCTGATAGTTTCTCTCACATGAAATCTGTTCAGATCTGTTGGTTTTGTTTTCCTTAGTGAGAAGAAGTGATCACTACTTCTTTTGTTTATCTAAGGCTGGTTGTATCTGATATTTGTTTGTGTGTTTGGACACAAATCAAGTGGTGTATTTCCTGTAAGCACCTCATATTTAACTCGAGTGTATGAAGATACAGCAAATGACAGAAAACTGTTTCAACTGCATAAACTCTTTAAAATTTAGAAGTTTAACTCTGCGTTTCTCTGTCCTGTAATCTGGACTGACTCACAGAGCTGAAGCTTCATGTCGTGTCTGTAAGAGAGGAAAGTGACCTGTTTTCATCAAACATTAACCTTTACTCAGGAAACCACGGCTCCTAGCTGCATGTACCACATGTTCTCCTTATCTGCCTGTTGTAATCATCACTTCCTCTGTTCAGACCAGATTGACTGAGTCTAACTAAATGACTGAAGATAGTTGGTTTTTCAGAGTTAACGTCGGATTTTCCTCATTTTCTGTACGCTTTGTTCATTTTCTGATGGCGATTTAGACGAGCGGGACTCAAACGACTGTAATGTTTACTAAACAGATTTTTCAGGTCGCTCACTCAGCAGCTGATATTGCCAAAGTCGCCTAACTTTAATCCAGTGATCTCGGTGGTTTGATGGTTCATTAACTCTGATTGCTTTTTAAATGTCTCTTTTTTACTTAGCCAGTAAGAGCTGATTGGGCCTAACCTACCTTCGGCAGCACTGGCTATGGGAACCTGCTAATGTTGGGTTTAATGTTGTGATTAGTAGAATCCGTAGTTTTTTACTTACTGAACAACTACTTAGAAACCTGCAGACGTATCGATATAAAAGAATTAGGGCCTGCAAAACAAGCAGGTCAACCCCAGCAGTTTTAACTGGTCCTGATATAAAACTGCTAGGACAGGTTACTCTCTCCTGGGAAGTTGGCTGCAGCCATGCGGATTTCTGAATGGAAGAGATCCATGTACATGCCGATTTTTTAATCATCCAATGCATTAAAAAACAATAGTCATAAATAAAGTGTTTTGGTTTGTGATTCCTAAATAAACACACTAACACTAGCTACACGTTTTTAAAGGGTCCAAATCCAAGTTTCTAATTCAGTGACTCTGGTCTCCAGAGCTGAAAATAGGTTTGAGGTTCTTTTGAGAATTCTGAAGTTGGTTTAGTCTAAAATGCCTGAGTTGAGAGCAGGTTGGTGTAATTTCAGAATTTCTACCTAAAAAGAAATGAAAAGGAAAAATAGACCATTTTCCATCCCCAATATTTGAATCCATAACAATGGGAATATAACAGTTAATACTAAATGTTAAACATTATTGTGCAGCACATAAGATCAACAGAACACAGTGTGCTTTGAGGTAGGAGCCAAAAAGGGTGTAGTTTGTGGGTGTGATCACCCGTGTGTACACCTGTGAGCATGGACGCGCTTGTTTTTAAAAGGTTCCTTCATGTAATGATCTGCTAGAGGGTGTGGGGGGGCCACAGCCCCGTCCTCCAGGGCATGAAGCAGGTATGGAGGAGATCAAAACTCCAGACATCCAGAGGCCCCCAGAACACAAGAGACCAAGGAAGACCAACAGAGGGGCAGCCGCGCCACTGTCCCAATAAGAGCTGAGGAGAGTCCCAGATGAGGGCTCACTCAGCAGCCGCGGAGCAGAAGCCAGGGGGAGTTGCAGTGACGCGCCCGTGAGCTCCGCCGGCAGCCAGCTGTGCCTGAGTGACCGAGCCCCAGGCCGAGAGGCCGAGGGCACTCCACCCCCGAAGTGGCCCGAGCGAGCCCCAGGCTCCAGGCCCTGATAAGCAGCCGCCAAGGAGTGAGCCGGTGTGTACCTGGACGCCCA
Source organism: Simochromis diagramma (assembly GCF_900408965.1). Lineage (NCBI taxonomy): Eukaryota > Metazoa > Chordata > Actinopteri > Cichliformes > Cichlidae > Simochromis > Simochromis diagramma. The sequence continues at coordinate 106,382 of NW_024387396.1, forward strand.
TCCCCGGACACAAAGAACCACCAACGCACCGATGTCTGAGGGCGTCTGCCACTGGATATGAACTTTTTTCAAGACAGTGAATCTTGAAACCAGAGAAAAAATAGAGAGTTTTAACTTGTTCCATTGGCAGATTTTTTTCACTTATTTCAAGCTAAAATATTTATTAGAATTCAAATTTAGACAGAAACAAAGTGAATAATATTATTTTATTATCACGTTGATGCAGCACATGGTTCAGTTAGCTTTGTATAAACACGTGTTAGAAATGTTCTTCAATCAGCTCTTTTTACTCTCATTTCACAGCCAGTACTTTTTACTTTTACTTGAGTAAAGAAGTTGAATTAGTACTTGGAGTATTTTTAACAGTAGTACTTCTACTTCAGTACAGACTGTGTGTACTTTTACCACCTGTGTCTGAGACCTCCTTCAGGGTCCACCTGAAGCTCTCAGTCTGCTGTGGAAAAAGGAAATCCAGGTGAGTTTCTCCTGATCACCTGAGGCCGTCATTACTGTGTGAACCCACACACCACTCCTCACTCCTCCCACCCGCTGCACACAGTCACTGAGTACAGACCGGCTGATTCCTGTAAAGGGAGAGGCAGGAAGAGGCGGAGCAACAGCTGAAAAACAAGAAGCTCAACGTCATTTTGCAGAAGTGAAAGTGTGAGAGAGCAGCAGCAGAGCTGCAGTCGAGTCCTGTTTGTCTCTAAAAGAAGATTCACTGGAGTCCATCAGGTTTCTCTCAGCAACAGTGGTGAGTGCAGCTGATCACACTTCCTGCTTCTACACAAATCTTCACTCTGTTCACTTCATCAGGGTCTAGAGCGCCACCTCATTTCTCCATGGTGCCACTTAGGCTACGTCCACACTCGCCCGGATAGATTTGAAAACAGCGCTCCGCGTCCACACTAGTGTTTTCAGTCGTTTTCACAGAGTTGTGCGTCCACATTAAGACGGCTGAAAACGCTTACGTTCCAGTCCTGCGCATGCGTGAAACGCAAGACGATTCGACCGGTCTCATTTCTGTCTGCCGCTTATTCACTTTCCGGCTGTTTGAAACGTCGCGGCAAAAGGTGGAGGAAAAGCACCGAGTTTTAAAATGGACTAACAATGAGGTGGAGTTGTTGCTGCGAGTAACACAAAAGTACAAAGTTGCAAAAGCGAGAGAGAAATAAAGAACTTGAAGAAAAGCTCTGTGGAGCATGTGCAGACTGATATTCATCTTTAATAGGACTGTCAAAACTGCTGCTGTATAATGCTCTCCACTATCTTTGTTTAATTGGTCACATGACTGCATCACATGACTAACATGCATCATTGTTTTAGAAAGTCTCTGTTTTCACTGTTCACTGTGACACAAACGCACCGTCTCCAAATTATTTACTTTCCGGCTGTTTGAATCGTCGCAGCAGAGGTGAGCAGCGTGATAGGAGTGGATGTAGCTGTGGGTAATGAGAAAAGATGAAAAGAACGATTGATAACTTTTTCGTTAAGGCCGGTGCTCTGACACGGAGCCATCAACCTCTCAGTGTCTAACACTGGTCTGCAGACGGCATCAGATAATGAGCCACATTAGATGGACTCTGAGCCCACTGACAGTAAAAGGGTGAAGTGTAGACATTTGGAAGAGAGCGGCCTGACCAGTTTCTCTGACTATGATACTGTAAAGCTGACAACATGATGCATTTACTGTGGTGAGTGTGCAAAGACCATGGCAGGTGTTGTGCCAAGGTAGGGATCCCCAACAGGATCTGTTTCCCTGCGTCAGGAACATCGGCTGGGCAGGGAAAGCGGACCCAACGCACTCCGCCTCCATCACGACCAACTAGACGTGGAAGGAGTGATGTTTTAGTGACAACATGAAAGATGAGTGTGACCGTTCAGTTTGTGGGTTACAACAGAAAATTATACATTTATTGTTCTCGTGTGTTATCGGACGGGATCATTTTAACAAACCGAGGACATTTTCCTGATAATTATCTGTATCCTCCTGTAACTTTACTGTTTAAAGAGCTAAAACCTCCAACATTTCAGGATCAATAAGTCCTTATAAGACGTGTTTGTGAGCTAAAAATCAAGAATGTGGGATACTGTTTGTCTGTGTCAGCCAAACAACTTCACATCTTTGTAACGACTGTTAAAAAGATGTTCATCCTGTTGATCCTGTTCATCTGGACGCTGCACTGTACAGCAGACACGACGTTGTTCAGTTTGTGTTTGAGATGAACCAGTTTGTCTCTGAATGTGTTGCTCGGTCTCCACCAGTTACTCTGACAACTGAAGGTTCAAGATTTTTATTTTGACATTTGCACACAGGACCAAGAGTCCATGCACAGTGGAATACTTGTGCAGAGCTTTCCAAGTCAAATCACACTTTAACGATATAAAGACAGAAAAAGCAGAAGGATAGAAATGAAGTCCGGAGTAGGGTAGTCGTACTATTTTCTATATACAAAGAAAAAGAAGAAAATGTACAGACAGTGTGTAGTTCTCTACCTCTTATCACACTCACAGTATTGCACATTTGTTGCACAGATCTGTTTCACAAGTCTGTTGTGAGTGTATTGCCCGATGGTCAGTGAACCGATGATACATTCAAAGTGAGGTTAAGTAGTGCTGTGTTATTTTAAGTGTTCCGTGTGTTTTTGTTTGCCGTCAGTCTGACAGTTGTGGGGAAGAAGCTGTTGAAGAATCGTGTTCTGTGTGTGATGCTGCTGTCCGCTCTGTTGTGTCTGAGATTGTATGTGCAGCTTTGTATGTGCAGGTCCATGGATGCAAGTGTTGTTCCCATAATCCTCTCTGCAGACTTTATGACTCTTTGCAGAGCCTTCCTCTCTGTCTGTGTAGTGTTTCCATACCAGACAGTGATGCCTGCGGTGAGGATGCTGTCTATCAGTCCTCTGCAGGCCTGGGTGAGAGGGTGGTGGTTCATGCCAGCTTTCCTGAGCAGTCGAATGAAATAAAGCCTTTGCTGGGCTTTTTTCACAGTTGCTGTAGTGTTGAGAGTCCAGCTCAGGTCTGATGTAACCTGCAGTCCCAGGAATCTGTGGCTGTTTGCCCTCTCCACCTCCGTCCCTTTGACGATAAGAGGTTGCAGGGGAGGGAGTTCTTCCAAAAGTGCAGTCTTCATTCCTTGGTCCGTGTTGAGGATGAGGTGAAGAAGCTTCTGTGATGAGTAGAAACTTAAAGAAGTCCAGACGCTTTTCTCTCCAAGCTCCTCAGACTACTGACGCTTCACTCAAAAAAATAATTCATTGGATGAACGTAATTTTATCTTGCCACTTATATTCCATCTAAACAAATCATGTTATATTAATCCATCTTGATTGTGTTGTGTCAACACGATACATATGTGTAGGTTTAACATAATATTAACATTAACATTCAATTAATTTGACTTTTGTTCAATCAACATGTTTGCACCACGTTAGTCTAATTAAATTTATGTAAATCCATCTTATCTTGTTTAAACACTTTGGCACATCAAAAATCAGTCTTGTTACATGAACTAGTAAAATATTTGTTTGTTACACCAATGATAATCTTGTTGAATGAATGAAATGTAACTTATGTCTGTAGTACATGTTGTATTCATATTACATTATGTTCAACCAAAAAAAAAAATCAATGGATTTACAGCAACTTCCAATCCACCCATCTTCTTAGCTTTATCTGGGCTGCGGAAGTAATAGGGCAAGAGGGACAGGGTACATCCTGGACAGGTCGCCAGTCAATCATACAGAGACAAACAATCATTTGCACTTTAACACCTTTGGGCAATTTAGAATAACCAGTTACCCTTACAACTGCATGACTTTTAACTGTGGAGGAAACCAGAGTACGCAGAGAGAACCCACTGCAAACTTCGCCACATTGTGGATTTGAACCCAGGATCTTCTTGCTCTGAGGCAACAGCACGAACCACCATGGCATCAATCTGTCAATACAGACTTAACAAAAGTAGGGAAGCTTGATGATGCTTTATGTTGTTGTTCTTGACAAGTTAAACCATAAGAAATAGTAACAGCATACACGTGGTGTGGTTGTCTTCCTCTTGTAACCCCACTGATTTTCCTGTGGTTTGACATCTAATGTGATCTTGTGAATTTCGTGACTCGACCCCCAAAATCAAATTGGGTGGTTGTTACATGCGTAAGATCCAAACTTGTAATTTGAACTAAATAATTCCATGTTTCTATGGTGAACGTAATTAAATCATGTAGCATCTGCATGAAATTCAGCAACTTAATTTGTTCTTGTTGAGATGACATCATACAAACTAGTAAGAGCGGTTAGTTGCCTGGATCCAGCCACTCTTACTAGATTGTATGATGTCATCTCAACAAGAACAAATTAAGTTGCTGAATTTCATGCAGATGCTACATGATTTAATTACGTTCACCATAGAAACATGGAATTATTTAGTTCAAATTACAAGTTTGGATCTTATGCATGTAACAACCACCCAATTTCATTTTTTTGAGTGTTGTTTCTCTCTTTGTAAAATGAAATTTAAAGAGAATTTTGAATCAAATGTTTCTTTTCTTTCTCCCTCAGAGTGCAGACATGTCTGCTGCCAGCAATCTGCGATCTGAAGATCAGTTTCTGTGCTCCATCTGTCTGGATGTGTTCACTGATCCAGTCTCTACACCATGTGGACACAACTTCTGCAAAACCTGCATCAGTCAGCACTGGGACATGAATCAGAGCTGTCAGTGTCCCATGTGTAAAGAGACTTTCTACACTCGACCTCAGCTGAAGATCAACACTTTGTTCTCTGAGATGGTTGCTCAGTTCAGACATGAAGCTCAGCAGAAAGCCAGCAGCAGCAGCTCAGAGCAACAAGCTGCCAAACCAGGAGAAGTTCCCTGTGACGTCTGCACTGGAACCAGACTGAAGGCCCTGAAGTCCTGCCTGGTGTGTCAGACCTCCTACTGCCAGACTCACCTGGAGCCTCATCTGACAGTGAAACGTCTGAAAAGACATCAGCTGGTTGACGCTGTGGAGAACCTGGAAGGCAGGATGTGCACGAAGCACGATAAACTCCTGGAGCTGTTCTGTAAGACCAACCAGACATGTGTCTGCATGCTCTGCCCTGTTTTAGACCACAAGAACCACGAGTTTGTTCCTCTGAGAGAAGAATATGAAGGAAAGAAGGCAGAGCTGGAGAAGACAGAGGCTGAGATTCAGCAGATGATCCAGAAGAGACGACTGAAGATTCAGGAGATCACAGAGTCGGTGAAGATGAGTAAAGATGCTGCAGACAGACAGAAAGCACAAGGTGTTCAGGTCTTCACGGCTCTGATGGAGTCTGTTGAGAGACGCCTGAAGGAGCTCATGAAGGAGATCGAAGACAAACAGGAAGCTACAGAGAAACAGGCTGAAGGTCTCATCAAAGATCTGGAACAGGAAATCTCTGAGCTGATGGAGAGAAGCTCTGAGGTGGAGCAGCTCTCACGCTCTGAAGACCACCTCCACCTCCTCCAAAGCTTCTCCTCCCTGAAAGCTGCTCCACCCAGCAAGGACTGGACAGAGGTCAGAGTTCATCCACCATCATATGAGGGGACTGTGGGGAGAGCTGTGGCTCAGCTGGAGGAGACAGTCTGGAAACCCATGAAGAAGAAGCTGTTAGAGGCTGAGCTGCAGAGGGTGCAGCAGCATGAGGTGGATGTGACTCTGGATCCTGATACAGCTCATCCTGAACTCATCCTGTCTGATGATGGAAAACAAGTTTATCCTAGTGATGTGAGGAAGAATCTTCCAGACAACCCAGAGAGATTTTCTCAGTGTCATTGTGTTTTAGGAGAGCAGAGTTTCTCTTCAGGCAGATTTTACTTTGAGGTTCAGGTTAAAGGAAAGACTGCCTGGACTTTAGGAGTGGCCACAGAGTCGATCAACAGGAAGGGAAAAATCACACTGAGACCTCAGAATGGTTTCTGGACTGTAGTGCTGAGAAATGGAAATGAGTACAAAGCTCGTGCTGGTCCTTCAGTCCGTCTCTGTCTTCATCCTGGTCCTGAGAAGGTGGGGGTGTTTGTGGATTATGAGGAGGGTCTGGTCTCCTTTTATGATGTAGGTGCTGCAGCTCTGATCTACTCCTTTACTGGCTGCTCCTTCACTCACAAACTCCACCCATACTTCAATCCCTGTATGAATGATGGAGGTAAAAACTCTGCACCTCTGATCATCTGTCCTGTCAATCAAACTGATCAACGACTGATTTTATTGGATGAATGATTGATTTTTCTTGAAGGGAACAAATGAACATATTGAGTGTAAATCCTCTACAGTCTCCATGTTTCTATAGAATCTGATCATCAGGACTCTGATTCACACTTTGATTCTCATGGAGTTTGATTTGAACAGAAGAAAAGTTGAATCAGGAAATGTTCCCACTGATGGAGACTCGAGCTGAAGAGCAAATATCAGAGAACAAATGTCCAAAAGCTTCATTTACAATAAAGTTTGTTTAATGCTTTGAGTGAATCCAGACTCATGTGTGGCTGTTATACGGAGCATCAGAGTCCAGCTGAGTTATGTTGGATACAAACTGCTTATTTTGGCTCTGTGAGGAGTTTTGTTCACTGAAAACTGATGAGACGGATAATATTCAAAGAACTCTGTAGAGATTCATGCATCCATGTTCTCCACCTGCAGGTGTGGAGGAGAAAGGTGGAGCACAGACTGCTGCATCCTTCCAGTCACATCATTTTGATGATTATATTTCCATGTTGTGATGATTTGGGTTAAAGACAAACAGAGTTGAACGGCTGCAGTCACAGCATGAAGACGATGCTGAAGCTGAGCTGTCAGTGAACGTGTTTCACACACAATAATTTGAGGTCTCTACCAGTGTCTACAGTGGTTTTAAACATACAATCTACTGAAACATGTTTTTCTTTATGCTGTACAAACTATTTGATCACAACATCTTTGCTTTTTTCCTCCAATCGTTTATTCTGATTATTTTATTTAGTTTAACTAACAAAAGCTTAAAATTTAACTCTTAACCTGATTTAAACGTTTAAATCAAGTAACGCGTTACTGCCCATCTCTGCTCCTGACACAACAGTATCACTACAGGTTTTGACAAAAGTCCAGCTGGAATTAGCGATGGGATTTCCGGCTCTTTTTAGAGAACCGTCTCGCTCGGCTCACTAAAAAGAGCCGGCTCTTTCGGCTCCCAAGCGGCTCTTCAGGTTGTTTTCTTGCTTTAATTAATTTATTATTAACAACAATACAAAATTATGCACAAAAGGGATTACTAATGTAAAAAAAACCCTGTGGTTTTATTTATATATGTTTATATATAAATATATACGCTGGCCCCTAGAGACAAAGTGTCACAATGTTTGAAACAGACTCACGCACAGACCAGGTATCCTTGGTAAAGAGAGAGTGCGTTTATTTACAGTGAGACACCAGGTGAGAATATATATACAGTGTGGCGGGGGAAAGGGTCCAGGGTCCGGGGGGAAGCAGGGATTAATCCCATACATGCTCTCAGTGGGTTCCAAACACACACACACTCGCTCGGGTCCAGGGCAGATCTATATACACACAGAGAAAGATGTCCAGGTTAGGGATAGTCTCAAACTCACAGATACAGGTTCAGGTCCGCCGTCATAAATAGTGCTCCAAATCAGCTGGGATCGGCTGCAGGTGTGACGGTGAGCACAGGTGCGTGGGCCAGGGGCGGGAGCCCGTAATGAGCACCGCCCCAGCAGAGGAGAGAGAGCGCAAAGGAAAAAAAAACAAACAAAACATGTTGCCAAACACAGAGTGAGCCAGCGAGGCACGAGGACCACGACACAAAGCAAACTCCAAAACACATTTCTAGCTTTAACTGAACTTCCAAACAGAGCAGATCACTTAAATTACACAATAGAAAGCATGTGTGTATTGTTTGTGAATTTATACTAGTGATGTTCGATTCGTGAACGAATCGTTCAATACTTCAGAATCACTTTACTGACTCGTGAATGATTCACAAGCCCAACTGACTCACTGACTCATCCCTGTTGCTGTTAGCAAACTAACATATATTTCTAATAGTAGAAATATAGTACTCTAATAGTACTCACCCCCTCCCTTCCTGTGCTGAATCGTAAGCAGTGTTGGGACTAACGCGTTATTAAGTAACGCGTTACAGTAACTACGTTATTATTGTGGTAACGAGCACGGTAACTAGTTATTATGCCAAAACCGGGAACGCGTTAGTCGTTACTGGGATTTAGATAGGCTCGTTATTTGTTACTTCGTGTGGTGGCTATCGCGGAGCTTCCACAGATTCAGGAACATTAGCAAGTGGTGGAGGCAGCAGGTGGATGAAGGAAAAGGGAGGCAAGAGGAGAGACCCGAAGCGGCCGCCGGTCCGAGTGTGAACTGAACTTCAGGTAAGAAGTTATAACCTGCAGTCCATCTGGGTCAGATATGAACCAAGTTTAGTTGGAGTTTATTTTCGTTATGTTGACTTTTCCGTACTGCGTGCTAGCTAGCATGACGGAGTTTCTATACAGCTGGGTGGTGCTATGTTACTGATGTTGAACTTTATTTTGTTCATAGGTTAATTATTAGAGTTGCCAACCGTCCCGTAAAAAACAGAATCGTCTGGTATTCAGAGAAAATATTACTTTTCGTCTTGAGGTGAAAAGGAACAGTTTGCCCCGGACTTCAGCTACAATGAAAAAGACACAAAGCTGGAGTTATTCTGTGTTTACGCTGCACAGCTGCCTCTTCTCCTCTCATTCTCTGCCCCTCCCTCTCCTGTTGCTACTTCAATCATGAAACTGATCAATGATCAGCTGATCGGCTTTTCTCTCTTGTTTGTTTATCGCCCACTTTGCGCCAGAAAGAGGAAACCAGCGGATGTCGCGCTAAACAACAGCAGCGCGTTTAAGCTTGATCAGCTGTTGTTAGAATTTATTTAATATTAATTTCTAGTATCAGCTGATGTTTGCTGGAGCCACAGCTGTAAAGCTGCTGGTCATGATATGGTTTGGATATGTGGTGAGAGGGAAACATGAAGATGAAACCAGGAGATGTTCTTACTGGATCATCAAAGCTGAACAGGTGATGGAGAAACAGGTTTACCTTTTAGGTGACATGAATGAGTTGAAGGGAAGTTATGAACTGTTTCTGAGAGACAAATAACACCAGGATCCTTTTCTAAGTAGCTGACAGCTGGTAACTGTGGAGGGGCGGGTCTAGCAAAGTGTTGCCAGGGGGGCAGGTAGGGCATTAACGGGGAGAGGGGGGCACAAGGAAATACTTTCTTATTCTCATTTAAAATGTCTCACTTTTAAAAAAATAATTATCTGAATCTTGCAACAAACAATTGATAGATTGATGCATATATACCATCAGAACAGTGTACATCACTGTCACAACAGTGTTTGTTTTCATTCAAAGGCTTTATGATTTTTCCTATAATGGTGGGCCGGTCTCTAGTCAAAATGCCCGGGCCAATTTTCTGTCCCAGTCCAGCCCTGTATGCAGCTCATCTGCAGTCTGGTGTTACCTACATCTTCCTACTCAGAAGGCAGAATTTCAGAGTTCTGAGTACAATCGAAAGCACCACGACTGCAGTTTTTGTGTTGAGTGTAACATGACGCTGTGACGTAGGCTAGAATCATGGCAGCAGTCAACGACGGTCCAGGCGTGGGATTTCTCTCGTGGAAATATGCACATTATCTTTTCCTTTCTATTGGTAGGTGGCACAGTGCACTGTGGCAAGTAAGCAAACTAGAAGACTGGCAAAGTTATGGAAGAAACACATTAACAAGAGAATTCTGAGTAAAACCAAAGTTACTTTCCCTAGTAACTAGTTACTCTGAAAGTAACAAGTAACTTGAAGTAACTGAGTTACTTTAAATTAGTAACTTAGTTACATTACTAGTTACTCCTATCAAAAGTAACTTACCCAACACTGATCGTAAGCATAAGCGAATCACTCAGGACTTGCTCATATATATTCAAATAATTTTAAAAAATGTTCATTTACCTGTTACTACCACACACCAAATCCGGTCGTTGGTACTTCCTGGCTTGTGTAGCCACTAGGTAACAAAACATCAACACTGCCCCCTAGCATCCTGGAGCACTTCTTATGTACGTGCTTCGGAGTTTGTATGTGCTTTGTCTGTAGGGGCCACCATAAATATACTTTTTTATTCACTCCACATAAAATGTAATAAATAAATCATATAATACAAAAAACAACTAGTCACAGTTCAACTTTTAACTATTTAATAATATGAAATATAATATGAAAACAAAAAGAACATGCATATTCTGTGTCATATCGGCCTGCATGAATAAACTTTCTGAATCCTTTATCATCTGCAACTGGATCCACGGCTCGCGATAAGGATCCGGCTCGTGTCGTTCACTTCAAAGAGTCGGCTCTGAGAGTTTCCTTCGCGACCGACACATCACTAGCTGGGATAACCACATTTACTCAGGGCCTTCTTGATGTGATGTTCCTCCTGGCCGCTGTGTCTGTGGGGATGGTGTTCGCTCTGTGTTGTAGCGTCCTGATGACTCCCAGTTTGTGCTCCATGCTGGCAGACGTCTTCGGTTTAGAATCTTTTATTATTTGTCTCTTGACAAGACACAAATGAAAAACTACAGGCCGATCTCAAATCTCCCATTTTTAAGTAAGATCATTGAAAAAGCAGTTTCTCAACAGCTCAGTTACTTCTTAAAACAGAATAACTGCTACGATGCCTTCCAGTCAGGTTTTAGACAGAACCACAGCACTGAAACCGCTCTGACAAAAGTGTTTAATGACATATGTCTGAACACAGACAGTGGAAAAATGTCAGTCCTAGTTTTACTGGATCTCAGTGCAGCATTTGATACAGTTGACCACAACATATTACTCAAACGACTGGAGAACTGGACAGGTCTTTCAGGAACTGTACTAAACTGGTTCAAAACATACTTAGAAAACAGGAAATACTTTGTATCAATAGGTAACTTCACATCTGAGCAGACAAGTATCACATGTGGAGTTCCCCAAGGTTCCATCTTGGGACCCCCTCTGTTTAACATTTACATGCTCCCACTGGCACAGATTATAAAGAACAACAAAATAAACTACCACAGCTATGCAGATGACACACAAATATATATCACAATGTCACCAGGAGACCGAGGTCCTGTACAGGCTCTTGGTAAATGCATTGAGGAAATTAATGACTGGTTGTGCCACAATTTTCTCCAACTAAACAAAAACAAACTGAGGTAATAGTCTTTGGCGCCAAAGAAAAACGATTACAGGTCACCAGAGAACTTCAATCTATACATCTAAAAACCACAAACCAGGCGAGAAATTTGGGTGTAGTGATGGATGCAGACCTAAACTTAGAAAAACACATTAAGACAATAACAAAATCAGCTTACTATCACCTCAAGAATATTTCAAGGATAAAAGATCTGATGTCTCAACAGGACCTGGAAAAACTAGTCCATGCATTCATCTTTAGTAGGCTTGATTACTGTAACAGCATCTTTACAGGTCTACCTAAAAAATCAGTCAGACAACTACAGCTCATTCAGAACTCTGCTGCTCGAGTCCTCACTAAGACCAAAAAAGTGGACCACATCAGTCCAGCTCTGAGGTCTTTACACTGGCTGCCTGTCCGTCAGAGGATAGACTTTAAAGTCCTGATGCTGGTCTATAAAGCTCTGAATGGTTTAGGACCAAAATACATCAGTGACCTCCTGACCCAGTATGAACCTTCCAGATCCCTCAGGTCATCTGGATCCGGTCTTTTATCAGTTCCCAGAGTCAGAACCAGACACGGAGAAGCTGCATTCAGCTTTTATGCTCCTTATATCTGGAACAAACTCCCAGAAAGCCTCAGATCAGCTGAAACACTCAGTTTATTTAAATCCAGGTTGAAGACTCACCTGTTCTCAGCTGCATTTGAATAAAGCACCAAATCCACACTTTTAAGCTTAAATTTCAAAACTTACATTAACTACTGATCTTATCTATTTCTGATTTTATCTGTTTTGATTTTATATACTGTTTTGTTTGTTTGTTAAGCTTAAATTTCAAAACTTACATTAACTACTGATTTTATCTACTGTTCTGATTTTATCTGTTTTGATTTTATATACTGTTTTGTTTGTTTGTTTGTTTGTTAAGTGGGTTTAGAGCTCTGGGTAGCTCCCCAGCTGGGTCTAGACTGGGTCTAGAGAGTATTTTAAATTCAGGGAATTTAAAATAGAAAGTAGCTCGTCCACAGAAGGACTGGTAGCTCCCCTTACGATAAGGGTTCAGATCGCGCAAACAGGTGTGAAATGTGTGTGTTTAGTTAGTTTGTTTGTTTTAATCAATTTTAAATCATGCTTTTTATTTGTTTTTGTTTCTAATGTCTCTGTAAAGCACTTTGAATCACCTTGTTGTTGAATTGTGCTATACAAATAAATTTGCCTTGCCTTGCCTTGCCTTGTTTAAATCCTCGTCTTTCTCATTCCTGCAGAAAGGACGCTGTCATCAAGTCTGAGTCAAGTCACCTATCAGGATATGAACTTCAGACAATCAGCCAATAAAATTACAGATACACACTCACATGTTGTTTTCTCCAGTCTGAGGACACTGCAGGTACACATTCAGCTGTTATCCAACAAGCTGTTGCTTCACAAAATATGACTATAACCCTTTGTCCACTGTGGATCCTTGTGATAATTTCTTTGCTCCTCTATTCTTCTTGTCTTTTCATCTCCTGGATTCTCTTTTAACCATCTACTCATTCTCGTTCTCTTGTGCATCAGGGCTGAGTTACTGATGGAGTTTCCCAGATCAAATTTAAAGGAGGATGGGAAGAAGAGGATTTTCTCTCTGCCAGTCCCGTCAGCTCCCTGCTAAGATTTAGAGCTTGTCCTGTTTTTCAGTATGAAGGCCCTGGTCATCTGTTTTTCTTGCCATTGCTTAAAAAGTGTACATTCTGCATCCAAATGTCCAGCTGCCTTCAACTTTGATGTTTGTCTTGGCCAAAAATAAGCCTTTAGTTTATTCCTTTGTTTAAATAAAAATCTCTTGCTGATAAACTGAACTCTGGCTGTGGCGTCAGAGAAGCGCTATATAAGTGCTACATAAGAACCAGTCCTTCTACCATTTACTAAAAGCAGGCTTTTGCCAGAGATGCAAAGGGATTTGTAAAGAATTAATTTTTAGTGTACTATATTTCAGGCAGTTGTTGCATGGAAGTGGCTGTTACTGAAAGTCCAGCACAGCCTTGTAGTGACAGCCAGTGATTGGCATTTTGAAATGATAATAATAGCATAATGATTTAAAATTCCAGGTTCCTAATGAAGGTCTTGCAGATAAACACACAGCAAATTCAAAAATGTTAAATGTTTTGGTGTTAATAGTCTTCTTGCAAAAGTAGAGTTAATTTTACTCTAAGCAGAGTCACATTCTTTTAATGTAACTCTGAGGTGTAAAATGATAGTAGTTAAAATCGAGTGTTAAAAATGAGTGTTTCTCTGTCAAATCTGGAGGTGTTACAATGGAAACATTAACTCTCGACCTCTTAACTCTGAACTCCTACGGGGGCTATGACACCAATAGAGTAAATTCACAGACTCCGCCCCCAGCACGGCTCCAATCGAAGCTGAAGTGAAGCCGTTTCAGAACATTTTGCTCTACATATTTGAGTTGTTTGCCATGCTTGGTAAGTCATTTTTTCAAAGATTGTTTCAATTATTATTATGAGCTTTTACTTCTGTGGCTCTTTGGAGTTGAGACAAAGCTGTGTGAAAGGCATTAGCCATGTTGCTCGCTGATAGCATAATATTCTGTTTTAGCTAGCTGAAAGGTATTGTTTGCGGGCAAATACCACAGCCTTGAAAAAGTTTGCATGTGAATTTTCAGTCAAACTTTTGGTCAAACACACCTAAAACAATGTGTAGAATGTGAAATGTTGGTATAATGGTGCTACTTGAAGCCTGAAAACGATCGCCCATAAAAAAAAACACGAGCAAACAGCAGTAGCTGACGTCCTGACTGGGTTCTATGTTAGCATAGATCCCTCCAGAGTTTTGTGCACACGGTTTAGGTAAAAATGAAAAAGGTTGAGGTTTTACATTTAGTTCAGTATTACCTGTTGCCTGTGTCCTTGTCTTTTGGGAAAATACTTTACACAAGTAATGGCTCAAAGAGGATTCCTTTTTTTTTACTGTGCTGCAATTGTTTACTGGATTATTTGTGCCATTAATTAGTGTCAACTAATTTTTATTCAATCTCCGCACAGGATATGCTTGTGAAGATGGAATATGGGGGAGAGCAGAGGTGCGTTGAAGTTCCACAAAGGGATGAATGAAGGACATGCATATTGTATTGAAGAAATAAGTGATGAGAATGCTGTTATTTGCATTTACCATGTCAGACCTTTTGATAAACAAAATTCTAATGAAAGTGAGAACATGTATACTGTTACATCTTTCAGAAAATGTTTTGAAATTGTGGTGCGCAGTTCAGAATAAATGTTTTTCAAAAACCATTGCATCTTTTTAGTAAATGTTTATTTCCAAAAGAAATTTCTAGAAGTTCAGAACAGTAAAATTCCCGCTTTTTAGAATGAATTAGAAGATAACTCTTACGTAGTTAAACTAAAATACTCTTTGAGAGTTAATATAGAAACTCTTAACACCAAGTGTTAAATTATCAACTCCAGACAGATTTGGTGTTTAACACTAAATCAGAGTTGACGTACCAACTCTCCAAAAAGAGTTAAATTAACACTCTCTGGTGTGGACCCATATAGACACTTTAATAGTGTTGAAATCAAATCCGACAGTGTTAATTTGGACATGCTGGATTTGCTGTGCACCCAAAGCTGCTGAGAGCCTGAGTGGGGAGCAACAACTCAAACAAACAACAAATCAGTGGAGTTTACTGGTGTGTCATTCCGTTACAATCGAGGTCAGTGGCTTTTTGATTTTTGGCAATCAGGCTGGAGATATTTAAGCCTCACACTGACGTTCCTTCTCCACCAGTTAGTCAGCTACTCCATGTTGGAGCTGGCTTTTATGTCCCTTGGTGTCGTGTGCCTTAGTTTTCCACATCTCTTACTCTACCTTAAGCTCATCCCTTGGACCTCGAACAACTTACCTTCACTCTGGAAATCTCTCCGTGCCTCACCGGCCTGCCATCCCGCTCCATCCAAACCTGTGGAACGTAGATCAGCCAGCTCACACCATCCAACTCACCTGGACTCACACTGCACCTCCCTCAAAGCGTTTTTCACTCCAACTCCCAGTGAGCTATAAATACAGCTAAACTTACCCTCTCCAGTGTTTCCCCTTCTTCTAACTCCGTTCTCCTGACAGCTAGACCTAAGTTGTCACGCTCCAGTTACCCCTCCAACCCAATTTGCCCTTTTGGTCCACAACCACGTTACCAGGTTTCTCATGCCAAGTCACTGTTACATTCTGTGTCACTGTTTTCAGCTACTGCCAAGTGTTAACCTGTGCTACACCAATAAATGTTGTTAAACCCTGCTTCTCCTCCAGGGTTCTGCTCAGTTCTGGCCCTCATGACACGTTCATTTAATCATCAGAATAACAGCACGCTGTTTTAATTTTTATATAAAGAAAGGATCCTGACATCCTGACACTTCCTGAAAAGACAGGAAGTGATGTCACTCTACGCTGCAAAGACAAAACTGGTGGCATAGTCACTGCTTATTTCTAATTTAATGGACAACTAACCGAAACAGAGCACCATGATTAATGTGCAGCAGTCTGATGAAGGTCTCTACTGATGAATTTGGATCATCTCCTCAGAGTTTTCTGAGGGTCAAAGGTCATAACACTGACATCACCTCCTGTATAAAGACAATCTGCTGAGCTGATCATAAACTGACTGAACCAGCTTTATCATGTCTCCTGCAGGTCCTCCAACCACAGCCTCCGTTACAACAACAAACACTCACACCACCTATTCTCCTCCTCCAGCTCTTTCTTCTTCCTCCTCCTTCATCATCACAGTCATGGCTGCTGTGGATTTTCTGGTCGTTCTGGTTTTGGTTCAACTTCTATGAAAGAAACACAGAAGTATGAAGTCTATCAGACACTACATCAGTTCTTCTGGGTGAAGCAGCTGATTTAGCTGATTACACCTGAGACAATCTAAGGCGGCCAACTGGAAGCTGTTTAACAAATACACGTTTACCTGTTTTCTGACAGGTGATGTAAATGTGAGATAAAAACAGAACCAGAGGAAGAGAGCTAAATATTTATATCTGCAAAGAGGTCATTAAGAGTAACTGTGTCTGTTTCTACATTGAAACTGTGACACTAACCTCTGTCCTGAAGGTCATTGACTGAATATTGATCGTGTGAGTCATCACACGAGCAGAGGTGTGAATACAGGCGTAGGTCATTACAGGTGAACAGGTGAAGCCTCCATGAGACATTGATCTCAAGACTACTGACAAACGTGATCTTCTTCACAGTGCTGCTTCAGCTCACTGACGTTTATGTACGTTATGCACAGCTCTCTGAAATCCCACCAACACATTTCATTCAATGTTAGGGTCTCGGCTTTGGACCATCAAAGCACCTCAATTTCAAGACATAATGTGGATTGCACAACACTGGACACTATATTCTTCATTTCCAGTTAATATTTGTACAGCTGCTGTTATTGTGTATATATTTATTTATACTTCTTCATACATTCTTATATAGTTCTATATTGTGTATTGTGTAATTTGTTGTACAGTTATTTTATTTTCAACTTTAATTTATATATTTTATCTTATTCTTTCCCAGTTAAATTTACCCTTCATTCTAATTTGTGTTGTACAGTTATTTCCTTTTTAACCTTAATTTATATTTTATTCCTTCCTAGTAAAATTTACCCTTTTTAATTTTTCATATTTATTTCCTATCTTATTCATAGCCTTTTCCTTTTTTGTTTTCTTTAGGTCACGAGCAGTTGTCCAAGCATTTCACTGCATATCGTACTGTGTATGACTGTGTACATGACAAATAAAATTTGAATTTGAATTTGAAAAATGGACAAATGAACAAAAGCATTTTGTTCTCAGACATTCAGACTGTCTCTAAACATTCTCAGTAAAAAAAAACCCAAATAATCCGAGTTCACTTCAACAGACAGAAACTCTGAAGTGAAAATCAAACTCAGTCCTTCACTCACTCATACACAACAACACTGACGTCGCCACACAGGTGAGAACGAAGGTAGGCTGGGCGTACCTGTATGTGGACTAACCACAGAGGTCCAGAGAATCATGAACAAATGAATTCATCTTTAGAAAGTGAACAAATCCTGACTGTGGTTTGTATTTATGCACCAAACAACAGTTGAGAGCAGCTAGTCTGTTGGGGGTCACTGGGTGGGGTACTCAAGGGTTCTTCATCCAGTGAATCTTTGGAGACTTTAGAGCTCATGTGGACAATGACAGTGAGACCTGGGTGGCGTGACTGGGCACATCATGCGAAGGCCCAGGTCTTTGGGGCCTACAGACACCACAAAAGAAGAAGATCAAATGGAAAACGAATGATGGAAACTGAGGTCAGAGCTGCAGACTTGCTGGTGAGGAGAGGTAATGATCTTCAGGCAAGGCAAGCGCTGTTCAGTCCTCTCCTCATCTTCCTCGTGCTCCTTTGTATATTCCATGTAGCATTAAAGGCACGAATGAGTTTAAACAGGTAAAGTCAGGTAAATGGATCCTGGTTATTGATTCAAAGTGACTAAAGTCAGTAAAGAATAAATGTTTAGGCTTTATTGTGTCAGTCAGACAAACATTAACAGTAACCTGTCTCTTCTATCAGACACAGAGATGAGTGATGACATCAGAAATAAACCTGAGTGCAAACAAAGGGAAATGTTTCTTCTGTGAGCTGTGTGACGTTAGCACTGACCAGCAGAGGGCGTCGGAGTCACATGATTGAAAATAAAGGCATAAATTGTCCAAAATTAACTTTCTTTATTTCTGTTCCCTTTATGTGTCTCCTTTCATCTTGCCTCCTTGTCTCCTCCCTCCTTCCACCATGTCTTCCCCACTCTCACATTCTTACTTCTCCAGTCTCATTGTTCCTTCCTCCTCTATGTATGTCTCCTTCATCGCTTCTTTACTCTTTTTACCCTTCTCTTCTTTCACTTTATCTCCTGCCTCCTCCTATGTTGCCTCTATCTTCTTGTCTCAAAGTTTCCTTCATCCTTCACTCCTCCTTCGTTGCCTACTCTCTCCTTGTCTCAAAGTTTCCTTCATCCTTCACTCCTCCTTCGTTGCCTACTCTCTCCTTGTCTCATTTATTTCACTCTTCTTTATTTTCTTCTTTTCAGTTTCCTCCTTGTCTCTCATTGGTTCCTGCCTCCCTGTCTCCTCCTCCCTTGACTGTGAGGATTCGTGAAGGTGAAACATGTTCAACACAAACTGATTCTCCACACACATCTATGGGCTCAAATTGTGGTCATAAATATTTTGTACTTGTAAATCTGACCGACTAGTTGTGAACTGAGTTTTGTAACCTTGTAAACCAAAATATCTAAAACATTTATGTTTGTGTATCTATAGATGCAAATTGGTGTGTGTGCAAAAAAGATTTGGGTTTTTTTGTTGTTGTTTTTTAAAAGAAAGAAAAGAAAAATAATAATAACAATAACTATTATTGTTACCAGCCTAATAATAATTAGGCTGAAGAACCAACAATTTTAGCCCATAAGAACCATAAGAATGAACTACCTCCAGGACCTGAAGCTCAGTAAAGCACCCCTCCAACAGCCAAACCTATCTGTTCTCTCATTGGATTGTTAAATTTGTGATTGACATGACGTTAACCAATCAGCTGAAAGGAAGAAAAATTCGGTCAAAATTTGTACTTTGAGGTTGTGTGATCCCCTTACAGTCTGAGCACACCCTTCACTCCCCAATATTTAAATATGGGGACCACTACCCGAGTCTGAGAGTCAAGGGCCCCAGATATGCAACGTTACAAAGGCCTGTCAACCAAGTGAGCCCTACAACATCGAGAGCCTTCAGGAACTCAGAGTGAATCCCATCCACACTACAGGCTCTGCCACCAACCAGGTGTTTAATTGTGTGGATGCTTTACACTATTGAGTTCCTGTTTCTCTTTATTCTTTATACTTTATTATTCTAGTTGCTTCCGTACACTTTTTGGCACTTAACTACTTCCACAATTTTCAGCCGATTTTCACCGTTCAAATTTTAAACTATTCTGCTATTTTTTGCTCTTTCCGGCTATATCTTTTGGTATTTTTAACTATTATACTTTTTGAGATATTGAATTTTTTTTGCAATATTTTTGCCCATTGAAATGAATGGAAGACATTATCAATGTGGTCACTTATTTCTGCTCGCCGAGCTGAGCTGTGTTTTAGCTCAGTGAGATGAGCATCCGTTCTCAGACTGGGTGGCCCGGGTTCAAATCCCACTTATGGCAACATTTCTTTCAGTTAACAGTTAAACTTTTTTAACTCTTTTCAACACAAATTTCAGCTTTTTCATCCCTTTTCAGCAGAATTTTCAGTTTTTTCACCACTTTTCAGCACAAATCCCAGCTTTTTCAGCTGTTTTCAGCAAAAACCTCTTTTCAGCAGAATTCTGCTCATTCACCTCTTTTCAGCAGAAATTCTGCTGATTGAACTCTTTTAAGCAAAATTTTCAGAATTTTCACCTCTTTTCTGCCCAAATTCTGCTTATTCACCTCTTCTGCAAAATTTTCAGCCTTTTCACCTCTTATTAGCACAAATCTCAGCTGTTTTCAGAAAAAAAACTCTTTTGAGCAGAAATTCTGCTGATTCATCTCTTTTCTGCAAAGTTTTAGCCTTTTCACCTCTTTTCACCTTAATTCTCTGCAGCTTCTGCTCATTTCAGCAGAATTGTCAGTCTCTCCACCTCTTCTTTGTGAGAAAGAGTTTGGCGCAGTGAGATGAGTAGCTTCCTTGAGACTAGAATGGCCAGGTTCGAATCCTGCTCAGTGCAGCATTTTTTTTTCAACTTTTTCAGCTTTTTTCAGCAGACAGCTTCAGCTTTAAAGCATCCACACTGCATTTTCACAGGAAATGCAAATTTTTCTAGTTGCCTCATTGATTCCAGACTCACTTCCCTTACAGAAGATCATCTGTGGGATTAGGACGGCTTGAAAAAGTCTTCATACCCCTTGAAAATTTACAGCCAGGACACCCAGAGCCACTGGGACACTGATGGGAACTTATAACACAATGAAAACATGAAAATTACATGATGTTAACATAAAATGATTAACACTCTGTGACACTCCATGTGATTTTGAATCTCTTTGCACTGACCTCCACCTTTGACCCACTGAACCTGCAGTTCCACTCTTGACTGACCCAGTTCTACTCCAAACTTACGGATGGTGCAAGTGTAGCTGCCGCTGTCAGACAGCTGAAGCTTTGCCAGATTAAGAGTGAGTCTCCGGTTTCCAGAGCGTCGGGATTCATGGATGTTTGGCCGCTGAACTGCTCATTTTGGTTCTGAAGGTCATCGCCTTCTCGTCGATGCAGGTGCACTGTGGAGGGATTGAGGTCATAGCGACTCCACACAGCTGTGGATTCTTTTTCTTCAAAAGTTGGAAACTCACAGGGCAGGAGAACAAACTCCGCCCCCTCTAGTACCTCCACTCTTGAGGCACACTGGGAAACTGAGGAGACAGACGTAGACAAAGACCTTATTGATCCCACATAAAAATAGAAAAAATAAATAATAAAAAGATTCTGTGCAACTATATGCAGAAAAATAACACAAGATGTTTTATGTGCACATAAAGTGCAGGCAGTGATAGTTATACACACATATTTATAAACAGTGTTCATCCTGTTTATAATGTTACAGCCTGGCTTCTGTCAGGATGAAGGACCTGTGATAGCGCTCCGTCCACAGTCTCCATCCACAGTCTCCATCCACAGTCTCCGTCCACAGTCTCCGTCCACAGTCTCCATCCACAGTCTCATGCAGGGATGAGAGATGTTGTGCATAATAGCCCACCCACCTCCTTTATGGGGTCTAGGGGACTGTCCAGGACAGAGCTGGCCCTCTTCACCAGGCTATTTAGCTGTTACCTGCCCCTCTCTCTGCTGCCGCCTCCACAGCAGAGCTCTGGATAAAAGATTGCAGACATCCTCAGTAATGTCCTGCAGACTTCAGCCTGTCAGCACAGTCGACTTTGGTCCTGGTGCCGAGTTTGAGTGTTTTCTGAGCAGTCCAGGTTATTGTTAAGGTGAACACCCAGTAGCTTGTACGTGGTGACCACCTCCATGCCCAAACTTTGGATGAGGTGTGGTTTACTCGGGAGGTTGACCACCACCTGCTTCGTCTGATCATTTGCCTCAGATACACATCCAAGGATGGCTGTATCAACGGATTCAGTTTATCTGCCCACCAGTGACAGATGTGGATTCTACATGCTCAAAGACTATTTCCAAGACGTTTCTCCTGTCTATAATAATGCCGTGTGTGTGTGTGTGTGTGTGTGTGTGTGTGTGTGTGTGTGTGTGTGTGTGTGTGTGTGTGTGTGTGTTTACCTTTGCTGTTTTTATATTTTGTCTGTCATCTCTCCCCCTTGCCTGTGATATTTTACCCACTGACTGTCTTACTGTTCAGAACTCTGGCCTGGATTAAAGCTGGACTTCAGTTTCAGTGTGTTTGTGTTTGAGTCCCGTCATTGTTTTAAAAGAAATGAGAGGACTACAGTTCAGTTTTTTCTCATTTACATACTTCTTATGGTAAAAGTCTGGTGCAAACATACACTTGGTCCTAAAACAAAAAACAATTCTCTCTTTTGGCTTTAACTATGCGAGAATAACCTGCGGCATTTGAGAACTTATCTTCCAGATCAACATGCACAAACCTGTCTGACTGTTTCTGTAAGCAAAACCAGTGTGTGTGTGCTTGTGTAAATATGTGTGTGTGTCATAAGTGTAAAAGAAACTTTTTGTACCGTACAGGAGGATCACAAACAAATCCAAAATCTTCATGTTGCTATACATAGAGTAGACATCTACAAAGTTAATCTTCAACCTGAACCGACTAAGAGATTAAATAATCCTGCCAAGAAGCCAAAGGTGTTTTCTGGCTGCTCTCCATGTCACACATCACACCTGTGGATTGCTTTCATTCAGGAAGAGGAAACACTTTTTTAAAAGCAGGAGGAGGAGGAGTGTTCACAAAAGCCTCAGCCAGTAAAGAAGAAACTGTTTGAATGAAAGAAGCATTCATTAGAGTAAAAACCTAAATAACCTATTTGCACATTTAAAAACTTCCTGCTTCAAATCTGAGATTTTAATCTGTTATGCATAACTTTAATCATGACACTTTTTCAACATGAATCACTAAAATAAATGTTTCCAGTTTTGGATCTGTTGATTCCCACTCTCTTTTAACTATTTTCCCACCATCTAAGTGCATCTAAGCACAGCTGGGATTGATCTTTATTTTCACTTCTCTTTAAATGTAACTTTTAATCATAAATATTATAGGATAGATTTAAATTCTAGTTACAAAACTGAAGAAAACGGCAAAAACAACAACAAAAAATCTAGAAGAAGAAGAAGAAGAAGAAGAGTTTAAAACTCAGAAAGAGAAGAAGCCTGCCTAATGTGCAAGGGCAGATCGTTCCACAACTTTGGAGCTGCTACAGCCAAAGCAAATTAATGCTTACTAAGGGAGTGGGAAGGTGTATATGGCTGTTGCATCTCAGAGAGGTGGGGGCAGGCTATAAGAGATTTAAAAACAAATAGAGAACTTTAAGAAGGACCCTAAAACGTACAGGTAGTGTCATGGTCTCCGTGCCTGCCCGGCCGGCCCACAAGGCTGCATGTGGTGTTTGGTTTTCTCTCTCTCTGCCTGGGCGGAGCTCACTGTGGGCTCCTGCCCTTGGCCCACACACCTGACAACAATCAGCTGTCACTATTTGAGGCTGGAACACAGATCCTCTCATCGCTGGATGATTGTACTACAGACGTTAGTGATTCTCCCAGCTCCTGTGAACCTGTGCTTGAGTATACCTGTGATTCGTGATTTGTGAGTGACTTCCCTTTCCTCTGCTACAGACTTTCCTCCCCGGACCTCCCTGTCGTGTGAGCGTGTGTGAGTTTGGGCAAGAAGACGTGAGCGAGTGTGAGAGAGCTTCCCTGTGATTCCCTGGAGTTTGGATTTTCCCTTCACTGTATATATCGTGCACTGGTGCTGTAAATAAACTGTTTTTGGAGACGTCACACCGCTCTGCTCTTGAGTTCCTACTACCAGTTTGTGACAGGAAGTCAGTGAGTGAAATTAAAATGGGGGTAATGTGCTCAGACCTTTTTGTTCCAGTTAAAAGATGTGCTTCATAACCTGCAGACGCCTAACAGATGCATCACTAACCCCACTATAAAGTGCGTTACAATAATGGAGTCTAGAAAATTCCCACATGTGGGACTAATAAAGGTACATCTTATCTCATCTCTTATCTTAGATGTAACAAAGACATGGATTACTGTCTCAAAAAGCTGCTCTGATAAGAGGGGCTTTATTTTTGCCAGTTGTCTCAAATGAAAAAAAAAGACAGATTTTACAACAGCTCTGACCTGGCTTTCAACTTCATCATCTGCCTCCATTTAAACTCCCAGGTTAGTGGTGATTGGTTTAACAAACTGTGCCAGCAAACCAAGATCCATAGTAGTGGTCTCAGAAGTGCCACCAAAAACCATCACTTCTGTTTTCTGCTCATTAAAATGTAAAAAGTTCAAAGGCACCCAGTCCCTTATTTCATCAAGACATCTGAGCAGAGGGCCTACTGAGAAACCATTTATCTTTTAAGTGGGAAACAAATCTGGGAGTCATCGGCAAAACAGTAGAAAGAAATCCCATGTTTCCTGAAAATATACTCGGGTGGTATCAGATATAAGGAGAAAAGAAGCGGGCCTAAAACTGAACCCTGTGGAACCCCACATTGAAAAGAAGCAGCAGAGGATACAAACTCACCAAGTTTCACAGAGAAAATTTGGTCTGCCAATTAGGATCTGAACCACTGCAGTACTCCTAACACCCACCACCTGCTCTAAACTGCAAATTAAAATCTTATGATCCACTGTATCAAAGGCAGCTGTTAAATCTAAAAGCACGATCATAACACAGTCATGTGATGCAGTTCCTAAAAAAATTATTAAAAACTCTTAAAAGGGCAGATTCTGTACTATGCAAAGCTTTAAAACCAGATTGAAAAACTTCCCAAATACAACATTTTTCTAAAAATGGATATTCATGGCTTGTAAACTACCTTTTCAAGAATTTTTGAGATAAAACTCAATTTGGAAATAGGTCTGTAATTTGCAGTCATTTCAGGATGTGAATTCCAGTAATACTGTAATATTTGCTGACACCTGAAGTTCATCCTTCTTCCGTTTACGTTCAGCTCTCTACACTTTCTTCTGGCTTCACAGGAGCCTTCATTCAGCCATGGTTCAGATATGGCTTTTACTTATCTAAGATTAAGGAATCCCAACAGCCACTTCATAAATGTATGGCACAGCATAGAAGAGCCACCTCCACGGGACAAGACTCAGCAGTCCATCTGCATCTAAAGGACAAAGGTCACTCTTTTGAGGATGCCAAAGTTCACAAGCCATCTATGTCCACTGTGAGTGACCATCTTTGAACAGAGGCGGTGGTTTATGACACCAACTATCAGCCATCTATAATCCAGTTTTGAGATCCTTCCCAGACGCCTCAACGGCCACTCACACCCTGGGCCATCTGACCTCAGGAAATCACATGATAGGGTGGCGTTAGGTTTCACAATGAACTCACCCAAAAACCTTGGCTGATTGTGACCTACACCCGTTTTCACGCCATTGTCCCTCTTGGGGGGACACTCCCACAGGGCTTAAATCTGGGATTTTCCACGGTTCGACCCTAGAACTGAAGAAGCTTCGCGGATGAAACGTCTTCAAGAAACAGCTGTGAGGACAGAGCAACTCCTTGGTAAATAATGCACTTGATGGTGACTCATGAAGGTCCTTGCAGTCCAGTTGATCTTGCGCACTTCCAGGATCCCTGTGTGAGGCACAGAGTCATAGGCTTTCTTGTAGTAAATGCAGGTGGTGCAGATGTTGGTCAGTGTAGTTTTCCTTTGTGTGCCCCACTCACATATTAATCCTTATTCCTCTTTGTTGCTATGCCTAACAGGAACTTATATGAAGTACCGAGGTATTCGGGTGAGACCACTTGCTTCTTGGGATCCTTTGGCATCAGGGCTGTCTCCGGCCTCCACTACATAGCACTGAGGCGGCACTTTTAAGGATTTTTAACGCTATTCTTTTAACTCTGGACTCTGGCAGCCCTGCTGCCCTTTTATTGTTGGACTTGTAAGCAGCTTTTGACACGGTCGACCATGACATCCTGTTATCACGGCTAGAATTTCATGCTGGCCTAAAAGGATCTGCCTTACAGTGGTTTCGGTCCTATCTGTCAGAAAGGTTTTTTTTATGTCAGTATGAGCCCCCACAACTCCAAAATAGCCCCTCTTAAATACGGTGTACCTCAAGGCTCTATTTTGGGTCCTGCCCTGTTCGCACTCTATTTGTTGCCATTGGGCTCCATCTTCTCACGGTACAGCATTTCATTTCATTGTTTTGCTGATGATTTGCAGATTTATCTACCTTTAAAAGCAGGGTCAGACCATCCCCAGCTCTTATTACGCTGCCTTGATGATGTCAAACAGTGGTTGTCATTAAATTTTTTAAAGCTAAATGAAAATAAAACTGAGGTTGTCATTTTTGGCAACTTTAATCATATCGACAGCACTCTGGGCCCCTTTCCTCGTATTGTAAAACACATGTAAAAAACCTCGGTGTCTACACTGATGGTTCTTTTAAATTGAATAAGCAGGTGAGTGCAGTAGTTCAGTCCTGTTTTTTTTAGTTAAGACAGCTAGCCAAGGTAAAGCCATCCCTTCCGGCTAATGTCTTTGAGCGTGTTATTCACCTTTTTCTTACTTGCAGATTGGACTACTGCAATTCATTGTATTATGGTCTAGATCAGGCCACCATCCATCATCTTCAGATGGTTCAAAATGCAGCTGCTCGCCTGCTAACTGGTACCAAACGGAGAGAGCATATAACTCCACTTTTAGCTTCTTTACACTGGCTTCCTGTCTCCTACAGGATCCAATTTAAACTTTTACTTTTTGTTTTTAAGTCACTTAACGCCCGAGCCCCTCCTTACCTGTCTGAGCTCCTCTCTGCCTATGCTCCAGGAAAAACCACGAGGTCTAGCTCAAAACTAATGTTGTCCATCCCACGGACTAACCTCAAATCCTGTGGTGATAGATCCTTCTCTGTGGCAGGTCCCAGACTTTGGAATAGTCTCCCCTTAAATATTAGATCTGCAAAAACACTTGAGCAATTTAAATCTTTACTAAAGACACATTTCTATGCCCTGGCTTTTAACACACTATGACCCAAGCATTTTTGCATTTTGATCTTATTTGAATCAGTTTAGTTATTGTTTTAATTCTTTTACTGTCCTATTATTGTTTTTTATTGTTATTATTGTATTACATTGTTGCTTTTTAATACCATTTTTATATTGTTAAGCACTTTGTGCAGCATCGGCTGTTTGAAATGTGCTATATAAATAAATTTGACCTTGACCTTAAGGTAGGAGCCAAAAAGGGTGTAGTTTGTGTGTGAGCACCCGTGTGTACACCTGTGAGCATGGACGCGCTTGTTTTTAAAAGGTTCCTTCATGTAATGATCTGTTAGAGGGTGTGGGGGGTGTGGGGGGGCCGCAGCCCCGTCCTCCAGGGCATGAAGCAGGTATGGAGGAGATCAAAACTCCAGACATCCAGAGGCCCCCAGAACACAAGAGACCAAGGAAGACCAACAGAGGGGCAGCCGCGCCACTGTCCCAGAAAGAGCTGAGGAGAGTCCCAGATGAGGGCTCACTCAGCAGCCGCGGAGCAGAAGCCAGGGGGGGTTGCAGTGACGCGCCCGTGAGCTCCGCCGGCAGCCAGCTGTGCCTGAGTGACCGAGCCTCAGGCCAAGGGGCCGGGGGCACCCCACCCCCGAAGTGGCCCGAGCAAGCCCCAGGCTCCAGGCCCCGATAAGCACCCACCAAGGAGTGAGCCGGTGTGTACCTGGACGCCCATCCCCGGACACAAAGAACCACCAACGCACCGACGTCTGAGGGCGTCTGCCACCGGATATGAACTTTTTTCAAGACAGTGAATCTTGAAACCAGAGAAAAAATAGAGAGTTTTAACTTGTTCCATTGGCAGATTTTTTTCACTTATTTCAAGCTAAATTATTTATTAGAAACAAAGTGAATAATATTATTTTATTATCACGTTGATGCAGCACATGGTTCAGTCAGCTTTGTATAAACACGTGTTAGAAATGTTCTTCAATCAGCTCTTTTTACTCTCATTTCACAGCCAGTACTTTTTACTTTTACTTGAGTAAAGAAGTTGAATTAGTACTTGGAGTATTTTTAACAGTAGTACTTCTACTTCAGTACAGACTGTGTGTACTTTTACCACCTGTGTCTGAGACCTCCTTCAGGGTCCACCTGAAGCTCTCAGTCTGCTGTGGAAAAAGGAAATCCAGGTGAGTTTCTCCTGATCACCTGAGGCCGTCATTACTGTGTGAACCCACACACCACTCCTCACTCCTCCCACCCGCTGCACACAGTCACTGAGTACAGACCGGCTGATTCCTGTAAAGGGAGAGGCAGGAAGAGGCGGAGCAACACCTGAAAAACAAGAAGCTCAACGTCATTTTGCAGAAGTGAAAGTGTGAGAGAGCAGCAGCAGAGCTGCAGTCGAGTCCTGTTTGTCTCTAAAAGAAGATTCACTGGAGTCCATCAGGTTTCTCTCAGCAACAGTGGTGAGTGCAGCTGATCACACTTCCTGCTTCTACACAAATCTTCACTCTGTTCACTTCATCAGGGTCTAGAGCGCCACCTCATTTCTCCATGGTGCCACTTAGGCTACGTCCACACTCGCCCGGATAGATTTGAAAACAGCGCTCCGCGTCCACACTGGTGTTTTCAGTCGTTTTCACAGAGTTGTGCGTCCACATTAAGACGGCTGAAAACATTTACGCTCCAGTCCTGCGCATGCGTGAAACGCAAGACGATTCGACCGGTCTCATTTCTGTCTGCCGCTTATTCACTTTCCAGCTGTTTGAAACGTCGCGGCAAAAGGTGGAGGAGAAAAAAAAACAAACAGAAAATTATACATTTATTGTTCTCGTGTGTTATCGGACGGGATCATTTTAACAAACCGAGGACATTTTCCTGATAATTATCTGTATCCTCCTGTAACTTTACTGTTTAAAGAGCTAAAACCTCCAACACTTCAGGATCAATAAGTCCTTATAAGACGTGTTTGTGAGCTAAAAATCAAGAATGTGGGATACTGTTTGTCTGTGTCAGCCAAACAACTTCACATCTTTGTAACGACTGTTAAAAAGATGTTCATCCTGTTGATCCTGTTCATCTGGACGCTGCACTGTACAGCAGACACGACGTTGTTCAGTTTGTGTTTGAGATGAACCAGTTTGTGTCTGAGTGTGTTGCTGGGTCTCCACCAGTTACTCTGACAACTGAAGGTTCAAGATTTTTATTTTGACATTTGCACACAGGACCAACAGTCCATGCACAGTGGAATACTTGTGCAGAGCTTTCCAAGTCAAATCACACTTTAACAATATAAAGACAGAAAAAGCAGAAGGATAGAAATGAAGTCCGGAGTAGGGTAGTCGTACTATTTTCTATATACAAAGAAAAAGAAGAAAATGTACAGAGAGTGTGTAGTTCTCTACCTCTTATCGCACTCACAGTATTGCACATTTTTTCCACAGATCTGTTTCACAAGTCTGTTGTGAGTGTGTTGCCCGATGGTCAGTGAACCGATGATACATTCAAAGTGAGGTTAAGTAGTGCTGTGTTATTTTAAGTGTTCAGTGTGTTTTTGTTTGCCGTCAGTCTGACAGTTGTGGGGAAGAAGCCGTTGAAGAATCGTGTTCTGTGTGTGATGCTGCTGTCCGCTCTGTTGTGTCTGAGATTGTATGTGCAGCTTTGTATGTGCAGGTCCATGGATGCAAGTGTTGTTCCCATAATCCTCTCTGCAGACTTTCTGACTCTGCAGAGCCTTCCTCTCTGTCTGTGTAGTGTTTCCATACCACACAGTGATGCCTGCGGTGAGGATGCTGTCTATCAGTCCTCTGCAGGCCTGGGTGAGAGGGTGGTGGTTCATGCCGGCTTTCCTGAGTAGCCGAATGAAATAAAGCCTTTGCTGGGCTTTTTTCACAGTTGCTGTAGTGTTGAGAGTCCAGCTCAGGTCTGATGTAACCTGCAGTCCCAGGAATCTGTGGCTGTTTGCCCTCTCCACCTCCGTCCCTTTGACGATAAGAGGTTGCAGGGGAGGGAGTTCTTCCAAAAGTGCAGTATTCATTCCTTGGTCCGTGTTGAGGATGAGGTGAAGAAGCTTCTGTGATGAGTAGAAACTTAAAGAAGTCCAGACGCTTTTCTCTCCAAGCTCCTCAGACTACTGACGCTTGTTTCTCTCTTTGTAAAAATGAAATCTAAAGTGAATCTTGAATCAAATGTTTCTTTTCTTTCTCCCTCAGAGTGCAGACATGTCTGCTGCCAGCAATCTGCGATCTGAAGATCAGTTTCTGTGCTCCATCTGTCTGGATGTGTTCACTGATCCAGTCTCTACACCATGTGGACACAACTTCTGCAAAACCTGCATCAGTCAGCACTGGGACACTAATGGCAGAAAGAAGTGTCCTATGTGTAACAGAGTGTTCAAGAGACGACCTGAACTAGACATCAACACTTTGTTCTCTGAGATGGTTGCTCAGTTCAGACGTGAAGCTCAGCAGAAAGCCAGCAGCAGCAGCTCAGAGCAACAAGCTGCCAAACCAGGAGAAGTTCCCTGTGACGTCTGCACTGCAACCAGACTGAAGGCCCTGAAGTCCTGCCTGGTGTGTCAGACCTCCTACTGTCAGACTCACCTGGAGCCTCATCTGACACTGAAACGTCTGAAAAGACATCAGCTGGTTGATGCTGTGGAAAACCTGGAAGGCAGGATGTGCACGAAGCACGATAACCTTCTGCAGCTGTTCTGTAAGACCGACCAGACATGTGTCTGCGTGCTCTGCTCTGTTTTAGACCACAAGAACCACAAGTTTGTTCCTCTGAGAGAAGAATATGAAGGGAAGAAGGCAGAGCTGGAGAAGACAGAGGCTGAGATTCAGCAGATGATCCAGAAGAGACGACTGAAGATTCAGGAGATCACAGAGTCGGTGAAGATGAGTAAAGATGCTGCAGACAGACAGAAAGCAGGTGTTCAGGTCCTCACGGCTCTGATGGAGTCTGTTGAGAGACGCCTGAAGGAGCTCATGAAGGAGATCGAAGACAAACAGGAAGCTACAGAGAAACAGGCTGAAGGTCTCATCAAAGATCTGGAACAGGAAATCTCTGAGCTGATGGAGAGAAGCTCTGAGGTGGAGCAGCTCTCACGCTCTGAAGACCACCTCCACCTCCTCCAAAGCTTCTCCTCCCTGAAAGCTGCTCCACCCAGCAAGGACTGGACAGAGGTCAGAGTTCATCCACCATCATATGAGGGGACTGTGGGGAGAGCTGTGGCTCAGCTGGAGGAGACAGTCTGGAAACCCATGAAGAAGAAGCTGTTAGAGGCTGAGCTGCAGAGGGTGCAGCAGCATGAGGTGGATGTGACTCTGGATCCTGATACAGCTCATCCTGCTCTCATCCTGTCTGATGATGGAAAACAAGTGCACTGTGGTGATGTGAGGAAGAAACTTCCAGACAACCCAGAGAGATTTTCTCAGTGTGGTATGGTTTTAGGAGAGCAGAGTTTCTCTTCAGGCAGATTTTACTTTGAGGTTCAGGTTAAAGGAAAGACTGAGTGGACTTTAGGAGTGTCCACAGAGTCGATCAACAGGAAGGGACAAATTACACTCAGACCTCAGGATGGTCTCTGGACTGTGAGGCTGAGAAATGGAAATGAGTACAAAGCTCTTGCTGGTCCTCCAGTCCGTCTCTGTCTTCATCCTGGTCCTGAGAAGGTGGGGGTGTTTGTGGATTATGAGGAGGGTCTGGTCTCCTTTTATGATGTAGGTGCTGCAGCTCTGATCTACTCCTTTACTGGCTGCTCCTTCACTCACAGACTCCACCCATTTTTCAGTCCCTGTAACAATGATGGAGGTAAAAACTCTGCACCTCTGATCATCTGTCCTGTCAATCAAACTGATCAACGACTGATTTTATTGGATGAATGATTGATTTTTCTTGAAGGGAACAAATGAACATGTTGAGTGTAAATCCTCTACAGTCTCCATGTTTCTATAGAATCTGATCATCAGGACTCTGATTCACACTTTGATTCTCATGGAGTTTGATTTGAACAGAAGAAAAGTTGAATCAGGAAATGTTCCCACTGATGGAGACTCGAGCTGAAGAGCAAATATCAGAGAACAAATGTCCAAAAGCTTCATTTACAATAAAGTTTGTTCAATGCTTTGAGTGAATCCAGACTCATGTGTGGCTGTTATACGGAGCATCAGAGTCCAGCTGAGTTATGTTGGATACAAACTGCTTATTTTGGCTCTGTGAGGAGTTTTGTTCACTGAAAACTGATGAGACGGATAATATTCAAAGAACTCTGTAGAGATTCATGCATCCATGTTCTCCACCTGCAGGTGTGGAGGAGAAAGGTGGAGCACAGACTGCTGCATCCTTCCAGTCACATCATTTTGATGATTATATTTGCACTGTTGTGATGATTTGGGTTAAAGACAAACAGAGTTGAACGGCTGCAGTCACAGCATGAAGACGATGCTGAAGCTGAGCTGTCAGTGAACATGTTTCACTGTGATTTGATTTGAAGAATAGAAAGTGTGTGTGGCTGCTGACAGCTGCAGTCTCTGCTAGTCTGCATAACACACACACAACTTTCCCCCTGAGGCAACGATGCAGCAACAACACAAAGAACAGCTGCAGACACACACACACACTGTTAAAGAACACTTTACTGTTTAAGGCAGAATTCCTCAGTAACAATGATTTGAGTCTACTGTGTCTACTGTGGTTTCCAACATACAATCTACTGAAACATGTTTTTCTTTCTGCCGTACAAACTATTTGATCACAACATCTTTGCTTTTTTCCTCCAATCGTTTATTCTGATTATTTTATTTAGTTTAACTAAGAAAAGCTTAAAATTTAACTCTTAACCTGATTTAAACGTTTAATTTCTCATTAACTCAGACTTTTAATTTATTTCCTTGTTTAATGTATTATTTCTTTATCCTTGTTTAAGTTTTGCCGATCCTTTCTGTGTAACCTGTTTAATCTGACCTTTGACCTTTAAATTTTAACTTAACAGTACTCTTGTTTTGACCTTTGACCTCTTTATTCCTTATAACCAAAAAAACCCTTTTATCTGATATTTTCACCTTATTGATTGATTATATATATCTATTATATTTTCTCACCTTATTTTGACCTTTGACCTATGTCCTTGTTAGCCTTGATCTTCCTTCATCAAAGGTGAAATTTCTTTCACCTTTGAACTTAAAGCTTAAATCAAACCTTTGTTAAAAAGCTTCTTACCAACTTGTAATTCCAACTTTCTGCATTAAACACGTATCTTATCATATAAACACTGGATCACTGAGAGAACTTTAGGCAGAACCAAATGAAGCAGCTGACCTCGTCAAACTCACAGCGACAGTAACTGACAGTGAATTATTTTAATCGTCTTCATTGTATTTGTTAGAAACATTTATTTTCCTTTAATTGGACTTTGGTTAAGTTAAATCCGATGTATTAACCGACCTTTGAGGTGAAGTGCAGCTGCGAAGAACGCTACGGCAGGCAATGAGGTGCGTTTAATGTCGCTCTGTTAATTTGAGCGTCCATAAACTGAATGTCTTATTTTTTCTTACTTTATTATTGCTAATTTATTGGAGAATTTGGCCATTTAATTAAGACAGATTTTATGTTGTTGGTGGTAAAGATCTGGATGGATGTTTTATTTTATTCTGTGTTTCTATTTTTCAGTTTTACTTTTCAAGACTTGGTGAATTGCCTTTTTCTACTTTTTGTTTAGTTTTGTTAAAATTAGCAGCAGTGAGAAGTGTTGTTGTCGGTCTTGAATATATTTGATGTAGCCCATACTGTTAAGGTAAGTGTCATGTTTTTAGTTGTTAGTCTGATGAAGAATCTTTTATTTTTCTCCAAAAGTTGATTGTGTTTATCTGGACATAGTGTTTTTCAGGTCCAGCTGAATGCAGGTTTCCCAGTCTTATACGTGTCAGGAGCATCAGCACAGCTGAAATGCATTTTTCCTAAGCACCGCGTCTCTGTGGCTTTTAAACCCCAAAACACGCTAAAACAAAAATGGGTCCACCCCAAGGATGGGGTCCCCCGGTGTAGTAACCTCGTTTCTTCGAACATCGACGTTCATTCAGGAAACCACAGCTGCTAGTTGCACTCACCACACGTTTGTCTAATCTGCCTATTATGTAGCCTTCACTTCCTTTAATAAGAGCAAATTTTCCACTATAAACACAGAGTCTAACAAAAGACTGGAGACTGTTTTGGTCATTTCCCTCAGAGTTTGTATGTTTTGTTGTTTTTCTGGTGATGAGCTTCAAACAGCAGCAGGTTGAGACTCAAATAGAACCTAATAAAATCGTGAAGCTATTCATTGCTCATGTAATCCATCAGGGAGTCACTTTAATATCATTACATTGTTTGCTTTTAGTAAATGTGGAAATTGAATATGAATTCATTTTATGTTTTTCTTTTCTTTTTTATTTCTTAATACCTAACTGCTGTACCTGTACTGCCCGTATCGCTGCAGATATACTGTATAGCCACTCAAAACTGATGTTCAGATAGAGGGTGGGAGCTGCCTGTTTTCTCTCTCCACTATAGTTCCTGACAATTTTATTAGTTTGGGCGACCTTTACATGTAGGTTGTTGGGATCACAGCAGAGATAGAACAGAGGGGACATGGTGTTTGTTAAATGTCCGAATGGCCCAGGTGGAAGAAGCTGTTAGTGAATCTGGAGATGTGGGACCTGAGGTACCAACATACAACTGTAAAAAATGACGGATTCCACCAAAGAGTCACAGAAGGTCTTCAAAGCGCTCCCTGGACTCCAAATGACCTCAGCCGCCTCAGCAACTGCGTTTTCTAAGGACAGCGCTAGCAAACGCTCTCCACTTGCGAGTGAAAAAGAAAAAACACCACTTCCCTTCCTTATTCATGTTGAAGTGTACCATGTCCACCAATCAAAAAATGATATGGCAACATGTGGCGTTTGGTTGTTTAGGAAGAGGGAGAAGTTTTAGGAGTGACACCAATGAGAGAGAGAGAGCGAAAGAAAGAGAGAGAGCGAGTTTTCACATGTGAGAGATTAGTGACGTTTAGTGTGTTTGGAGGCTGTAGTTAGTGTGTTATGAAGTTATTGGGTTTTTGTGAGTTATACTAGTGAATGTCACAGGTTGCTGTCAGACCTTGTGGTGTTCTCCTGTTTTATAGTGGACAGGACCTATTCTTTGGGAGTTGCATGAATACTTTGTGTGCCTTCTTATTTGATGCAACACACCTGATTGTTCTGTAAATAGTTTGAAATGATTGTGCAAAAAATCTGAGGCCTTGGCTGCATTTTGGGGTAAATAGCAACATTTTACTTTGTTGTTTGCATCATTTTTAAAAATGTGTAATTTCTATTTGCATTTCAAGTTATGAAAGGTATTCATTAAACATGTTTATGTTTTTTTTTTCTTTAACTGTTTGCCACTCGGATTATTCAAGAGGTTGAAGATACTATTACATACGGAGAGAACTCCACACCGGGTGTAGGCTTGCATGACTAAGAAACTATTTGAGGCAATTTTGTGAAGTTTGAGGTTGGACTCGGCTGCACATGTGTGCTTAAGCCGATCGATGGCTGCAGCCTCTGTGGGAACTGAAATCAGCCCGTCATCGATGCAGAAGTGTCTCTCGACAAAGTGTCTTGTGTCTGCTCCAAAGTTTGTCTCGCCTTCCCAGGTGGCTCGTCATAGCTAATAGATGGTTACTACTGGTGACGGGCTATTACCAAAAATATGCACCCAGGCGTGGTCTTCCTGCACCTTGTCACATGAGTAGAAGTAATCAACAAGTTTTTATTCATTTTTATTCTTATGAGCACGAGAGAGAGAGAGGGGGGGGGCAGGTACACAGTCACTAAAGATGAATAGCACAGCATTTAGTTGAATAGACGTTAAAAGAGAAGGTGTTTCAACAGCTGTTGTCTACACCCTTGACACAGGAGAACAGAAGACTTCACCACCAGGACCTCCCCACCAACTGGGTGTCACCAACGTTCTCACAACACCTAACTGTGACCTACACAGATAACCAGTGTGCAGCTTTGAAATATAACATCCAGAGTCTATGTGACAAATGGCTAAACAAGTGCCATCATAGCAGGGTGAAGGGTGAACATGGTAACATAGAAGATGCTCTCCCAGGCCTATTACTGCCTTCTGGTCATAATGTCCAATGTCTTTCAGTGACCTCTCACCTTTAATATCCTATGACCTTCATTGACCTCTGACCTTCAGTGACCTCTGACCTCCTGTTGCAGGTGTGTGTGTGCTGCTGCTGTCTGCACTGACTGTTTGTGCAGGTGAGTAGATGAAGTGCAACATGGTCCAGGGCCCTATTTCAGGAAGCCGGTTTAGTGCAAACTCTGAGTAAGTATACCCTGAGTTAACGAAAACTCTGGGTTTTCGGTTTCACAAAGCGAGTTTAGATTAATCCCGAGTGAGTTACTATGACGACACACTCCGTGAAGCTCTCCGCCGGGAGAGAGTGATTAGAGCGCGTTTGGACATTTTATCATTTCCTGATGATTTTCTGTGTGAACGTTACCGTTTTTCAGCACAATCTATAAGTTATTTGAATAACATCCTCAGGCCTAATATTGCTCATGTGACACATCGCGGACATTCTCTCAGTTCTGTAGATATTATTTGTATTGCACTTCGGTTTTTTGCAAACGGGAGCTTTCTGTATAATATTGGTGACGCTGAGCACGTTTCCAAGGCTACCGTCTGTCGGGCAGTCAGGAATGTTACAGTTGCACTGAAACGTCTCCTGTACTCGTTTGTGGTGTTCCCCGGTCATAGACCCACAAGATTTATCAAAGAGGGATTCCACAAAGTTGCAGGTATCAGGATGAACGAAACTTAATTCATGATGTGGTGATACTTGAACTACTACTTAAATTTTACATTTATTCCCACGGTTCCCAGGCGTGATTGGCTGTATAGATGGCACTCACATTCCAATCATTGCTCCTTCAGTAAATGAAGGAGACTATGTGAACAGGAAGTCTTTCCACAGCATTAATGTACAGGTACATAGCTCCCTGTAGCATTTCAAACTAACAAATTATTTCATTATAGTAATGGATGCTAATTTGTGTTCTCTGCACTGTGAAGATCATATGTGATGCTGCCAACATTATCACAAATGTGGAAGCCAACTGCTCAGCCTCTGTGAGTGGTGGTGGTGGAGGACCCCCACCTGTTTTTCGGGCCTCCGCTTTTTTTTCTGTTGGCTATAACGGGTCACATTTGAGCATACAGAGTAAGCAAATATGTACTTGTAATGTGCTCAGATAATTTCAATAAGTGCTTACAGAAAGAAAATTAATGTAGCCTCTAACTGCAATTGATTTACATCGGACAAACAGACCAAGCACTATGGCTCATAATACAATTACACCTTACCTGTTTGGACTATATTTTTATATTTCATTTTTACTTGCTGCCAGGAACGTTTGGGGCCTGTTGGGTTGCACCTGCGCTCAAATCACGTCACAAAATCAAATGTATGAAATAAAAAATAAAATAAAATATAATAAAATAACGTGTTGAATGGGTGGAAATCCCTAGATCAATGTTTAAATTAACACTCACGCATTGACTCTGTCGGCTATGTTTTGCCATGCATGCTCCCTTTCTTTTGCAGCTGAGGCTGTGTTACTTTTTTTCTGCAAAATTTGCATGTTATCGGCATATGCTGCCATCAGAATTTCGGCCTCAAGCGCTGTAAAATACATTGACCGCGCCTTCTTTCCCTCCGTCTCCATGGTGACTCGCTTAATCTGTGCTCCACTAATCAGGGCTTTATGTATCCTCGTGCGCGTGCTTAACTTGGGGTTAAAGCAACTCCGCGTTGACTGAACTACTTGTTATCAGCCTTTCTGAAACCGAATATTCCGAGTTGGACAGTTCGGGGTTACTCAACCCTGAGTATCGTTTTTCACTCTGAGTTTTCTAAACCGGCTTCCTGAAACAGACCCCTGGACACTAAACACGGACACACAGGTGAGCTGCTTCCTGGAAGAAGGCGGGACTTCACCTGAAGCACAAAAGGTGGGAGGGAGATTGAGAAAACTGTTGATAGAAGCAGTTCTAAGAATTGCTGTAGAAATAAGTCACTTATTTAAAGGTTTATTACCCACATGATCAGATCAGGCAGAGTGCATCTATTTTACTGTTTATAAAAAAACAAGGAAATATACTACAAGATAATGAGAGGTGTTTGTGTTCATCTGTTACTCGTCTACATTTCAGTGTAAAAACAGGACAAAAAATCTCTGTTGGAGTCAAATTGTTAAATGTTGTCATTGTGTTACTTAAGTTTGTAAGTCTTGGTTCAAGCAGCCTGATCAAAGACGTTCCTTTGTCTCTGACCACCTCTCCAGTCAGTTTGTTGGTGGGGAGGCTGCAGTGTTTTGTTATAGGCACATCTATGTGAGGGCTCTGTTTGCTGCTTAGTAAGCTTCCTGCTTTATCATCCTTTGTGGGCAGGAGGTCACACAAACGCACCCCAAACACACACACACACATAGTGCCATATGTTTGTTGACCATAGGGGGGTTTTACAATGGGTGGTGCTTGTGTGTACTGTAACTGTTTCCAGTTAAAGGTCGTCTGTGGTTGGATTCAGTGCTTTCCTGAGACACCGAGCGGTCCTCCCTTGCTAGCAAGTAAAAGCTGTTCGTCTTGTTTCCGTTAACAGGAACAAGTTTCTAAACCAGCGGGGCCTGTGGAAGCACAGACACAACACTCTGGCTGAGGAAAGGTTGAAGATGGAGGTGAGAACGTGGACTAACTCTGAATGCAGAGCTGGCTTGGAGCTGTGGAGACTTACTGAGGAGTAAAGTGGACATGAAGGAGTCACAGAGGGAGGAGGAGGTGAACAGTGATGTTTGTTAGACAGGATCAGACTGAAGAGGGAACATAAGAAGAGTTTCATGCTGGATTTGAACAGGACAGGAAGATAAGCTCCGCCCAGCAGCTGAGTCCTCTCTGCTCACACTGGTGTTGGACTGCAACATCAGGGAGTCTGCTTCCACATCTGGTTTCCACAGCTGGAGGAAGCTGGCCCACGAGCACACCTACGCCCCTCTGTCATTACTGAAGTAGTGATGGTGTTTAATCAGTGTGAGACTGTTTCACTGGTCCAAGCAGAGATTTACATAAATGAGCTTTTATGAGTTCTTATATTATCTGATCAGGCCGTTTGCTCCTGTTAAAGATAAATGTGCATCGAACTTTGTGGGTATTCATGAGTTGTGGGGATGAACAAAAGTATTTTACCAGCACAATATAATCTGCAGTCTGATCATTGCTTTAACAATGTAACCGATAGTTTTAAGATGGCCTTAGGAGGCTTATGCATACTGTTATCATTAACATTATACATTAACCTTGTATTCCAGATGCAGTTATAACTATTTTATACATATTGCATATCTGTGCTTATTTTGAGTTGATGTTCGGTTCATTAAGGGTCTTAAGCTTCACTGGCGTGACTGTCCAGGTGATCCATGCTGAGGGAAACTAGAACATATAAGGAATTGCAATACATGCTTACAAAACACTTCTAGCAGGTCATTTTTATTATCGTTTATAAGTTCATATTCTTGTATTAAGCCTTTAGTAGAGGTTCTTGATTAAAACATTTATTTAGTAGATGACATATACATAGTTTCAGTTCGGTTATTACATATATGAGAGTGGCTTCTGTCTCTCTGTCTGGTGAGAGGTCAGGAGCTGGTCAGCGAGGTGAAATAGGGTGCAATTGTGGTTAGCACACAGACACACACACACACACACACACACACACACACAGTTAGAGAGAATCATTTATAGGTGGAAGTTTAATCATGTTTTGCTCGGGGTTGCAAAAGAGCAGTTTGTCGCAGAACTGCTGCTGATGTGTCAAGATGATAAGCGAGCATCCGGCAGTGACAGGAAGTACCTGCCATGAAGACGAAGACAATGTTCTTTTTAAACTGTGTTAAAAGTCATTGTGGTTTTGATCTGACCTATGTATGAAATTGATTTGACGTTGAGGGGCGTCATTAAATTCAAACCCTGATGGTATAAAATATCTGTTTATGTTTTGAGTAGTCGGAGATCAGCCCTGTCTGTGAACGGCGCTGGTCTTCCCACGCGTGTATTTCATTAAAATCAATTGTTTGACCAAGCTCTTGGACCATGGTTGTTTGTACTCTCCTTCCTCAATATTTGAACCTTAACAGAGTCTAACAGTTTAAACCTGTGTGTGACTGTGTCCTTGAACGGCCCTGACAGACGGCTGTAGTCCATAATATTAATGTTTCTTGCTGACTAAAATAAGCAGCTGAGCTCTGTGAGGGCAGAGCTGCTGCTAACAGGTGAGTCTGTTACCTGGACTGGACTGAGTGAGCTGCTGTGTCACAGCTTTATCAGTGACACACTCAGCATGTGTGTGTGTGATATGTCACAGTGCTTGAAACACACATGAAAATATATTAAAGGTTGAATCTTTTTTCTTTTGGTTTGTGGAACAAAAATCAGCAACGAAGAAACGCGAGCGTAAAAAAAAAGCTGTAGTGCCTTTCACTGTGCAATACTTTTGTTAATATCCACCGGTGCAAAAGACTCACAAAACTTGAAATGTGCAATTCCCTTGTATTCTTATTTACTCTATGATCTATGATCCGTTCTGTTGTGGCCATTTTTGTTGAATGTTTATAAAATGCAATTTGTATTCATTTTTTTTTTTTCTTGACCTGGTTTTGTTATGTAAATTTGTAATTAATTTTATTGGAGAAGCTTTTGGAAAGTGATTGGTTTATTAGGTTATGGACCCTCCCATTAATCAAGAGATTAAGAGCACCCTGGATGGGTGTGGTAAAGAGCTTTTGTTTTTTGTTTGCCAAATGTCAGATGGGAAGACGGGAGGGTTAGAAAATGATTTTTTGACCACTTTTGAAGTTGTTAAAGCAAATTAAGTTAACTTTCGTTTAATTTTAAGTTTTAAGAAGTTATTTGGTTGATTTTTGTTTATAATTTTGCACGAAATAAACCACATATGATTTTTAAACAATGGAGTCAGAAGTGCGTTCTAAAACAAACCTCCCGTTGCCACCCATGGCCTTTTCTTGGACTTTTTTGGTGTTTGGAACGTAAAAGGCCGCGACACGTTCTGTATACTCTGTATTTATATATGTATATATATGTCTCTGTATTTATACATGTGTATATATGGTATATTTCAGCTCACATTCTGTAACTTCTGTCGGTGCTGTGCTATTAGAAGCCACCTGAGGGATTAATAAAGTTTTATCTAATATAATCTAAAAACTTGATATAGAAGTGCAACAAATGTAAGCTGGCTCATTTGACGCTGTGAAGCTTGAAAAGGATTTGCGCATCTACATCATTATTTACGGTTTTAAATTGTGCTGCCTTCAGGTGCACCTGGTAAATTCAGGAATCTCTACTCCAAACCACAGCAGGTTGTTTTAGAGGCTTTTCTGGGTTAATGTTTGTTTGTTGGCAGAAACATGTCTGTGATCGCTGTGTTGTTCTTTTTGATGCAGGATTTCATGTAACTCGGTGCTAAAATCATAACAATGAAGTTTAACAGTTCTAGTGCTCATGCGTCAGCTAGCATGCGTCAGCTAGCATGCAGCCTGTTTCAGTCGCTCCTGCTTTTACTCTTTACTCTAATATTTTCTTACATTTTTTTTGTCCTTTACTGAGTGTGTTCATCTGTTTAAAAGCTTTCTTTTCAAACATGTGGATCGAGAGAGTTTTTGTCCTGCTGTTGCTTTCACTGAGGAATGGGACCGCAGCACAGCAGCTACACACCAGAGATCAGCTGAGCCGCCTGATGCTGCTGTTGCAGATTAACTGGTGTCTCAGATTAACTGGAGACGGTCAAACAGATGTGTGACAGACTTTAAGGAGCTGCTGCCAACAAACCAGCAAATAAACACTGAATATTTCATGTGTGACATTTGTGAGGTGGCCTTAAACACAGTCCGTCAGTCTTTTTGCTCTTGAACAGTGAAATATTAAAAACTGTCTGGAGTTTATTTGGTGATGTTCTCGTGCACGAGGCGAAAACAGCAAACAAACGTCACAGTAAATCTTTCCAGCTGATGTTAGGCATCCTCCACCTGCTGAATCCACTTCAGCCTCTTCCTGCTCATGTTCCTGTTTAGAGGCACAGTCGGCCTGTAAATGGAGAAAACTGAACACAGGAATATTTGGATTTCCTTCTTTTTCTCTGCTCATGTTCAACTTGTCTGATTCAAGCTGGGAATATTTATTAGAAACAAAGTGAATAATATTATTTATTAATATTATTTTATATATTATATTTGTATAAACACGTGTTAGAAAGGTTCTTCAATCAGCTCTTTTTACTCTCATTTCACAGCCAGTACTTTTTACTTTTACTTGAGTAAAGAAGTTGAATTAGTACTTGGAGTATTTTTGACAGTAGTACTTCTACTTTAGTACACACTGTGTGTACTTTTACCACCTGTGTCTGAGACCTCCTTCAGGGTCCACCTGAAGCTCTCAGTCTGCTGTGGAAAAAGGAAATCCAGGTGAGTTTCTCCTGATCACCTGAGGCCGTCATTACTGTGTGAACCCACACACCACTCCTCACTCCTCCCACCCGCTGCACACAGTCACTGAGTACAGACCGGCTGATTCCTGTAAAGGGAGAGGCAGGAAGAGGCGGAGCAACAGCTGAAAACCAAGAAGCTCAACGTCATTTTGCAGAAGTGAAAGTGTGAGAGAGCAGCAGCAGAGCTGCAGTCGAGTCCTGTTTGTCTCTAAAAGAAGATTCACTGGAGTCCATCAGGTTTCTCTCAGCAACAGTGGTGAGTGCAGCTGATCACACTTCCTGTTTCTACACAAATCTTCACTCTGTTCACTTCATCAGGACTCATCACAGTCACACTGGATCCATAGAAATCTGCTCATGTAACCACAGATCCACTGTAGGAGCATCGAGCTGCTGCTTCAGTCTCACTGTGGCTCTGCTCAGGACGGTGGACTCAGGCTGTGCTCTGGACTTCAGACTGACTCCACACTTCCTGGTTATTCATCACTTCCTGTTCCTATTAGATTGATTCTGGATCTGATTGATCATAAGGATTACAGACGTGAAAACACCTATTTATTCTTTATTGATATAAAGCCTTTGATACTGTAAACCAGCAGATTTTGGTCAGTACTTCAAAAAGTCATTCACACATTTTACAAAGATTATCTGACTTAGTGTATCCTGTAAGAGTCACAGATGTTCCTCAATCATTCAGAAAGCAGTCGATGCTGCACTTTATAACTTTGTGTGGAAACATGAATCTCATTATTTAGACAGATGTGTTTGAATCATCCTGATAATCAGGCTTTAAACATGTCAGAGTTCCACACATCAGCTGTGATATTCAAGCTGACCTGGATCAAACATGTCATCAGACACAAACATAGATGATGCTGTTTAATCCCAAAGCTTATTTAAACAAACTGGAGGACAGAATTCCTCCTTAAATGTGATTTTGATCAAATGCACTGATCTCATTTTCACACACAGGCTTTATCATGGTGGCTTCTTCTCTACTAACATCAACCTTTGATTTGGACAAACAAATATGTGAAACACAAAAATAAATCAATGTTTTCTGAGGATCCAGAATAACATGAATGATGTATCCCAGCGAGTGACTGGGAAAGTTCATCTTCTTCCACATCCTGAGTTTGTGAGGAGCTGTGATGTTCCAGTATCTGTGAGAGAAAACAGGACAGTTTTTACTGACGCACAAATGGACCAAATATACAGACTCTGAATAAACATGTTCTCATCAATGCCATTAAAATACTGGATCAACAGTTAATAACACATTTCTGAGGTTTGTGATTCATCGTCCTCCTCACTGTCAGCTCTACTGGAACAGTCACTGTTTAATATTAATGGCTCGTTGATCTGGACGTACAATAAGAAGTATTCAGTCACCAACAAGGTCGAAGTTTACTTCACAGTAATTGATGGAATATATCCAACAAACTGATTTATTCAAGTACACAAATGATCTGGATGAATCTTGGACCTTCTGTAAAACAGTCAGAGAAACAATTTCACATCTTTGTAACGACTGTATTTATCTTCATCCCCAAACGTTGATCCTGTTCATCTGGACGCTGCACTGTACAGCAGACACTACGATGTTAGGTTTGTGTTTGGATGAACCAGTTTGTGTCTGAGTGTGTTGCTGGGTCTCCACCAGTTAC
This sequence comes from Simochromis diagramma, assembly GCF_900408965.1. Classification (NCBI taxonomy): domain Eukaryota; kingdom Metazoa; phylum Chordata; class Actinopteri; order Cichliformes; family Cichlidae; genus Simochromis; species Simochromis diagramma. Next base: position 150,076 of record NW_024387396.1, read on the forward strand.
TCTGAGAACTGAAGAAGCTTCTCTGATGAAACGTCTTCAAGAAACTCAAAGAAGTCCAGACGCTTTTCTCTCCAAGCTCCTCAGACTACTGACGCTTGTTTCTCTCTTTGTAAAAATGAAATCTAAAGTGAATCTTGAATCAAATGTTTCTCTTCCTTCTCCCTCAGAGTGCAGACATGTCTGCTGCCAGCAATCTGCGATCTGAAGATCAGTTTCTGTGCTCCATCTGTCTGGATGTGTTCACTGATCCAGTCTCTACACCATGTGGACACAACTTCTGCAAAACCTGCATCAGTCAGCACTGGGACACTAATGGCAGAAAGAAGTGTCCTATGTGTAACAGAGTGTTCAAGAGACGACCTGAACTAGACATCAACACTTTGTTCTCTGAGATGGTTGCTCAGTTCAGACGTGAAGCTCAGCAGAAAGCCAGCAGCAGCAGCTCAGAGCAACAAGCTGCCAAACCAGGAGAAGTTCCCTGTGACGTCTGCACTGCAACCAGACTGAAGGCCCTGAAGTCCTGCCTGGTGTGTCAGACCTCCTACTGTCAGACTCACCTGGAGCCTCATCTGACAGTGAAACGTCTGAAAAGACATCAGCTGGTTGATGCTGTGGAGAACCTGGAAGGCAGGATGTGCACGAAGCACGATAACCTTCTGCAGCTGTTCTGTAAGACCGACCAGACATGTGTCTGCATGCTCTGCTCTGTTTTAGACCACAAGAACCACGAGTTGGTTCCTCTGAGAGAAGAATATGAAGGAAAGAAGGCAGAGCTGGAGAAGACAGAGGCTGAGATTCAGCAGATGATCCAGAAGAGACGACTGAAGATTCAGGAGATCACAGAGTCGATGAAGATGAGTAAAGATGCTGCAGACAGACAGAAAGCAGAAGGTGTTCAGGTCCTCACGGCTCTGATGGAGTCTGTTGAGAGACGCCTGAAGGAGCTCATGAAGGAGATCGAAGACAAACAGGAAGCTACAGAGAAACAGGCTGAAGGTCTCATCAAAGATCTGGAACAGGAAATCTCTGAGCTGATGGAGAGAAGCTCTGAGGTGGAGCAGCTCTCACGCTCTGAAGACCACCTCCACCTCCTCCAAAGCTTCTCCTCCCTGAAAGCTCCACCCAGCAAGGACTGGACAGAGGTCAGAGTTCATCCACCATCATATGAGGGGACTGTGGGGAGAGCTGTGGCTCAGCTGGAGGAGACAGTCTGGAAACCCATGAAGAAGAAGCTGTTTGAGGCTGCAGAGCTGCAGAGGGTGCAGCAGCATGAGGTGGATGTGACTCTGGATCCTGATACAGCTCATCCTAAACTCATCCTGTCTGATGACGGAAAACAAGTGCACTATGGTGATGTGAGGAAGAATCTTCCAGACAACCCAGAGAGATTTTCTAAGTGTGTTTGTGTTTTAGGAGAGCAGAGTTTCTCTTCAGGGAGATTTTACTTTGAGGTTCAGGTTAAAGAAAAGACTAAATGGGCTTTAGGAGTGGCCACAGAGTCGATCAACAGGAAGGGAATAATCACACTGAGACCTCAGGATGGTTTCTGGACTGTAGCGCTGAGAAATGGAAATGAGTACGAAGCTCTTGCTTCCCCTTCAGTCCGTCTCTGTCTCCATCCTGGTCCTGAGAAGGTGGGGGTGTTTGTGGATTATGAGGAGGGTCTGGTCTCCTTTTATGATGTAGGTGCTGCAGCTCTGATCTACTCCTTTACTGGCTGCTCCTTCACTCACAGACTCCACCCATTCTTCAATCCCTGTTTCAATGATGGAGGTAAAAACTCTGCACCTCTGATCATCTGTCCTGTCAATCAAACATTAATCTATCCTCGAATCCCTTTCATTGGAAGAACCGCTTGATTTCTATTCTGATTCTGATTAAAGGGAACAAATGAACATGTTGAGTGTAAATCCTCTACAGTCTCCATGTTTCTATAGAATCTGATCATCAGGACTCTGATCCACACTTTGATTCTCATGGAGTTTGATTTGAACAGAAGAAAAGTTGAATCAGGAAATGTTCCCACTGATGGAGACTCGAGCTGAAGAGCAAATATCAGAGAACAAATGTCCAAAAGCTTCATTTACAATAAAGTTTGTTCAATGCTTTGAGTGAATCCAGACTCATGTGTGGCTGTTATACGGAGCATCAGAGTCCAGCTGACTTATGTTGGATACAAACTGCTTATTTTGGCTCTGTGAGGAGTTTTGTTCACTGAAAACTGATGAGACGGATAATATTCAAAGAACTCTGTAGAGATTCATGCATCCATGTTCTCCACCTGCAGGTGTGGAGGAGAAAGGTGGAGCACAGACTGCTGCATCCTTCCAGTCACATCATTTTGATGATTATATTTGCATGTTGTGATGATTTGGGTTAAAGACAAACAGAGTTGAACGGCTGCAGTCACAGCATGAAGACGATGCTGAAGCTGAGCTGTCAGTGAACATGTTTCACTGTGATTTGATTTGAAGAATAGAAAGTGTGTGTGGCTGCTGACAGCTGCAGTCTCTGTGAGTCTGCATAACACACACACAACTTTCCCCCTGAGGCAACGATGCAGCAACAACACAAAGAACAGCTGCAGACACACACACACACTGTTAAAGAACACTTTACTGTTTAAGGCAGAATTCCTCAGTAACAATGATTTGAGTCTACTGTGTCTACTGTGGTTTCCAACATACAATCTACTGAAACATGTTTTTCTTTCTGCCGTACAAACTATTTGATCACAACATCTTTGCTTTTTTCCTCCAATCGTTTATTCTGATTATTTTATTTAGTTTAACTAAGAAAAGCTTAAAATTTAACTCTTAACCTGATTTAAACGTTTAATTTCTCATTAACTCAGACTTTTAATTTATTTCCTTGTTTAATGTATTATTTCTTTATCCTTGTTTAAGTTTTGCCGATCCTTTCTGTGTAACCTGTTTAATCTGACCTTTGACCTTTTAATTTTAACTTAACAGTACTCTTGTTTTGACCTTTGACCTCTTTATTCCTTATAACCAAAAAAACCCTTTTATCTGATATTTTCACCTTATTGATTGATTATATATATCTATTATATTTTCTCACCTTACCTTATTTTGACCTTTGACCTATGTCCTTGTTAGCCTTGATCTTCCTTCATCAAAGGTGAAATTTCTTTCACCTTTGAACTTAAAGCTTAAATCAAACCTTTGTTAAAAAGCTTCTTACCAACTTGTAATTCCAACTTTCTGCATTAAACACGTATCTTATCATATAAACACTGGATCACTGAGAGAACTTTAGGCAGAACCAAATGAAGCAGCTGACCTCGTCAAACTCACAGCGACAGTAACTGACAGTGAATTATTTTAATCTTCTTCATTGTATTTGTTAGAAACATTTATTTTCCTTTAATTGGACTTTGGTTAAGTTCAATCCGATGTATTAAGCGACCTTTGAGGTGAAGTGCAGCTGCGAAGAACGCTACGGCAGGCAATGAGGTGCGTTTATTGTCGCTCTGTTAATTTGAGCGTCCATAAATTGAATGTCTTATTTTTTCTTACTTTATTATTGCTAATTTATTGGAGAATTAGGCCATTTAATTAAGATAGATTTTATGTTGTTGGTGGTAAAGATCTGGATGGATGTTTTATTTTATTCTGTCTTTCTATTTTTCAGTTTTACTTTTCAAGACTTGGTGAATTGCCTTTTTCTACTTTTTGTTTAGTTTTGTTAAAATTAGCAGCAGTGAGAAGTGTTGTTGTCGGTCTTGAATATATTTGATGTAGCCCATACTGTTAAGGTAAGTGTCATGTTTTTAGTTGTTAGTCTGATGAAGAATCTTTTACTTTTCTCCAAAAGTTGATTGTGTTTATCTGGACATAGTGTTTTTCAGTTCCAGCTGAATGCAGGTTTCCCCAGTCTTATACGTGTCAGGAGCATCAGCACAGCTGAAATGCATTTTTCCTAAGCACCGCGTCTCTGTGGCTTTTAAACCCCAAAACACGCTAAAACAAAAATGGGTCCACCCCAAGGATGGGGTCCCCCGGTGTAGTTTCCACTGTGACAGACTGTGGGCTTCCTCAGAGTGAGGCTGAGAGCGGCAGGCCCAGCTGGAGTCTGACCCGTGTCACACAGTGGAGGTCAAACCTTCTGTGCCACAAACACCAGATTAACCAGTTTCACTCATCATCCTTCTACTGTCAGATTTTACTGGTGCAGGTTTGATGAATCACCATCTGAGAACGTCTCTGATGTGGGCGCCACTCACAGGGATCACTTCCTGTAGAAGGGTCACATGACCTGTTATAGGCCCCTTTATGATGATGACAGCGACGCCCCTTTCGTGTGAGGTTAAACCCAGAGAGCTTCGTGTGACCTCTGACCCTGATCACCAGCGTCAGGGTCAGTGAAGGAGAGATACCGTGTGACAGGAGGAGGAACAATACAGTTTTATTTGTACGAACACGTAGAACAGATGAAGTCAGAACGAAGCAGGTGGAGCTCAGTCAGGGTGGAGGTGCAGACAGGTGTATCAGTTCCGTTGTAAAAGCCAACTTCTTCCAGCTCAGGGCAAAAAATAAGAACATTTTGTAATCGGCTGACGTTGAGAAAGTTATTCATGCATTTATTTAATCCAGGCTTGATTACTGTGATGGTCTTTATTTTGGTATCAGCCAGGCTCTGCTCTCTCATCTTCAGCTTGTTCAGAATGCTGAATCCCAGTGGGATAAGGTAGAGATTTCCTGTCCTCTGTTGATTTCCCCTCCACGATATTCATTTGATCTTAATGCGCCTTGCTGCTGCATTTATGGTGGCCCATGAAGGATTCGCGAGACCCATCCTTCAAATCTGGGGAGACAGAGGACGCATTTGTGGGCCACATTTGGAGGAGCCTTCAAATATGAACAACCTTCATCGCCTCACTGTGACGTATTCGGCCTACAAATGCGGCCTCTGAATTTGGCAACAGCCAAAGACTATGTGACTGTAACATTAAATTAACAGTGTCTTTAAATGACCTCTGACCTTCAGTGACCTCTGACCTCCTGTTGCAGGTGTGTGTGTGCTGCTGCTGTCTGCACTGCAGGTGAGTTGATGAAGTGAACCATGGTCCAGGACAAACACTGAGTGTAAACACTGAAGTGCTTCACTCATCTGTCACATATAGACTAACAGAGTGTGAGCTCTCACTGACTGACTCTAAAATCAAATCTGTTCAGGTCTGTCCACAGTTTCATGTGTTGGTCAGGCGACAGGAAGAGTTCACTCATCTTCTTTTGTGTTTTGGTTTTATTTGATATTTGTTTGTCATGTTGTGAAGAGGAAATCAAGTAGAGATGTTTCCAGTGTCTGTAACATGATGGTTTGTATAGATATTCAAATTCAAATTCAAATTCAAATTTTATTTGTCACACACACACAACCATACACAGTATGACATGGGGGTGAAATGCTTGTAGCTGTACAATGCCTGACCATTAAATGACAGAAGAAAAGTTTTACAATATTTACAATTTACTCCTCCTCATTCTCTCTGTTTTGGCCTTAAGGGAGCGGAAGCCCTTCCCAGACCTCAACAGTGAGAAGAGTCCATTGTTGGGATGGGAGAGGTCCATCATAATCTTCCTAGCTTTGGACTTGCACCGCTTGGTGTAGATGGACAGCAGGTCAGGGAGCTCTGATTGAATGATGAGTTCGGCTGAGCGCACCACCCTTTGCAGATCTCGTCTCTCCTGCTTGGTGCTGTTCCCAAACCAGGTGCAGATGTTTGCCGTCAGGACGCTCTCGATGGTGCAGGAGTAGAAGTTCTTGAGCACCTTCAGTGGCAGATGGAAGTCTCTAAGTCTTCTGAGGAAGAAGAGACGCTGACGGGCTTTCTTAACCAGGGTGTTGATGTGACAGGACCATGACAGGTCCTGAGTGATGTGGACACCCAGGTATCGGAAACTGTCCACTCTCTCCACTGGCGTGCCACTGATGATGAGGGGTTTGTAATTCCTCGCCTGCTTTGTAGTGAAGTCCACGATCAGCTCCTTAGTCTTGCTGATGTTTAGGAGGAGATTATTCTCCTGGCACCAGGTCTCCAGGTTCCTAATCTCCTCCAGGTAGGCCGTCTCGATGTTGTCGGAGATCAGGCCCACAACAGCAGTGTCGTCAGCAAACTTGACAATGGAGGTGGTGTCGGATGTGGCTACACAGTCATAAGTGTACAGTGAGTACAGCAGGGGGCTTAAAACACAGCCCTGAGGCACTCCAGTGCTGAGTGAGATGGAGGGGGAGACTTGTTTTCCCACCCTCACTGATTGGGGTCTGTCTGTGAGGAAGTTGAGGATCCACTGACACAGTGATGAGCTGAGTCCTAGATCCGTCAACTTGGTGAAAAGCTTAGAGGGAAGATATCAGCCAACAATCATCAGATATCAGCTTTCACTCAGGAAACCGCAGCTGCTAGCTGCATGTACTAAATGTTTGTCTGACCGGCCTTTGTTGTATAGTCTTCACTTCCTCTTCTGTATACAAATTTTCCATCATGTCAACTGAGTCTAACTTGATTTCTCTCAGAGTTTGCTTTGTTACTTTCTGATGATGAGCTTCAAATATGAGCAAAGTGAGACTCAAACAGGACGTAAACCTGCAAATAGAATCCATGAAACAGCTTTTTCACACTGTTCATCCCACAGCTGAGGTGGAATAAACATCTAACCTTCAAGAATGTGCTTTTTTATTTTGCAAGACCTGCCTGCAATACCTTTACTGTCCACTCACCCAAAGCTGCTGAGAGCCTGAGTGGGGAGCATCAACTCAAACAAACAACAAATCAGTGGAGTTTACTGGTGTGTCATTCCGTTACAATCGAGGTGAGTGGCTGCAAATTTCCACCAGGTTCTTCAACCTCTTTCATATCTGCCCCCAAGCAGGCCCATAATCTCTTCATCTGCTCCACTCACCTGGAGCTGATTTTTGGCAATCAGGCTGGAGATATTTAAGCCTCACACTGACGCTCCTTCTCCACCAGTTAGTCAGCTACTCCATGTTGGAGCTGGCTTTTATGTCCCTTGTTCTCGTGTGCCTTAGTTTTCCACGTCTCTTACTCTACCTTAAGCTCATCCCTTGGACCTCGAACAACTTACCTTCACTCTGGAAATCTCTCCGTGCCTCACCGGCCTGCCATCCCGCTCCATCCAAACCTGTGGAACGTAGATCAGCCAGCTCAGACCATCCAACTCACCTGGACTCACACTGCCCCTCCCTCAAAGCGTTTTTCACTCCAACTCCCAGTGAGCTATAAATACAGCTAAACTTACCCTCTCCAGTGTTTCCCCTTCTTCTAACTCCGTTCTCCTGACAGCTAGACCTAAGCTGTCACGCTCCAGTTACCCTTCCAGCCCAATTTCCGCTTTTGGTCCACGACCACGTTACCAGGTTTCTCATGCCAAGTCACTGTTACATTCTGTGTCGCTGTTTTCTGCTACTGCCAAGTGTTAACCTGTGCTAGACCAATAAATGTTGTTAAACCCTGCTTCTCCTCCAGGGTTCTGCTCAGTTCTGGCCCTCATGACACGTTCATTTAATCATCAGAATAACAGCACGCTGTTTTAATTTTTATATAAAGAAAGGATCCTGACATCCTGACACTTCCTGAAAAGACAGGAAGTGATGTCACTCTACGCTGCAAAGACAAAACTGGTGGCATAGTCACTGCTTATTTCTACTTTAATGGACAACTAACCGAAACAGAGCACCATGATTAATGTGCAGCAGTCTGATGAAGGTCTCTACTAATGAATTTGGATCATCTCCTCAGAGCTTTCTGAGGGTCAAAGGTCATAACACTGACATCACTTCCTGTATAAAGACAATCTGCTGAGCTGATCATAAACTGACTGAACCAGCTTTATCATGTCTCCTGCAGGTCCTCCAACCACAGCCTCCGTTACAACAACAAACACTCACACCACCTATTCTCCTCCTCCAGCTCTTTCTTCTTCCTCCTCCTTCATCATCACAGTCATGGCTGCTGTGGTTTTTCTGGTCGTTCTGGTTCTGGTTCAACTTCTATGAAAGAAACACAGAAGTATGAAGTCTATCAGACACTACATCAGTTCTTCTGGGTGAAGCAGCTGATTTAGCTGATTACACCTGAGACAATCTAAGGCGGCCAACTAGAAGCTGTTTAACAAGTACACGTTTACCTGTTTTCTGACAGGTGATGTAAATGTGAGATAAAAACAGAACCAGAGGAAGAGAACTAAATATTTATATCTGCAAAGAGGTCATTAAGAGTAACTGTGTCTGTTTCTACATTGAAACTGTGACACTAACCTCTGTCCTGAAGGTCATTGACCGAATATTGATCATGTGAGTCATCACACGAGCAGAGGTGTGAATACAGGCGTAGGTCATTACAGGTGAACAGGTGAAGCCTCCATGAGACATTGATCTCAAGACTACTGACAAACGTGATCTTCTTCACAGTGCTGCTTCAGCTCACTGACGTTTATGTACGTTATGAACAGCTCTCTGAAATCCCACCAACACATTTCATTCAATGTTAGGGTCTCGGCTTTGGACCATCAAAGCACCACAATTTCAAAAATGGACAAATGAACAAAAGCATTTTGTTCTCAGACATTCAGACTGTCTCTAAACATTCTCAGTAAAAACAAAATTACAAATAATCTGAGTTCAGTTCAACAGACAGAAACTCAAACTCAGTCCTTCACTCACTCATACACAACAACACTGACGTCGCCACACAGGTGAGAACGAAGGTAGGCTGGGCGTACCTGTATGTGGACTAACCACAGAGGTCCAGAGAATCATGAACAAATGAATTCATCTTTAGAAAGTGAAGAAATCCTGACTGTGGTTTGTATTTATGCACCAAACAACAGTTGAGAGCAGCCAGTCTGTTGGGGGTAACTGGGTGGGGTACTCAAGTTCTTCATCCAGTGAATCTTTGGAGACTTTAGAGCTCATGTGGACAATGACAGTGAGACCTGGGTGGCGTGACTGGGCACATCATGCGAAGGCCCAGGTCTTTGGGGCCTACAGACACCACAAAAGAAGAAGATCAAACGGAAAATGAATGATGGAAACTGAGGTCAGAGCTGCAGACTTGCTGGTGAGGAGAGGTAATGATCTTCAGGCAAGGCAAGCACTGTTCAGTCCTCTCCTCATCTTCCTCGTGCTCCTTTGTATATTCCATGTAGCATTAAAGGCACAAATGAGTTTAAACAGGTAAAGTCAGGTAAATGGATCCTGGTTATTGATTCAAAGTGATTAAAGTCAGTAAAGAATAAATGTTTAGGCTTTATTGTGTCAGTCAGACAAACATTAACAGTAACCTGTCTCTTCTATCAGACACAGAGATGAGTGATGACATCAGAAATAAACCTGAGTGCAAACAAAGGGAAATGTTTCTTCTGTGAGCTGTGTGACGTTAGCACTGACCAGCAGAGGGCGTCGGAGTCACATGATTGAAAATAAAGGCATAAATTGTCCAAAATTAACTTTCTTTATTCCTGTTCCCTTTATGTGTCTCCTTTCATCTTGCCTCCTTGTCTCCTCCCTCCTTCCACCATGTCTTCCCCACTCTCACATTCTTACTTCTCCAGTCTCATTGTTCCTTCCTCCTTCCTCCTCTATGTATGTCTCCTTCATCGCTTCTTTACTCTTTTTACCCTTCTCTTCTTTCACTTTATCTCCTGCCTCCTCCTATGTTGCCTCTATCTTCTTGTCTCAAAGTTTCCTTCATCCTTCACTCCTCCTTCGTTGCCTACTCTCTCCTTGTCTCATTTATTTCACTCTTCTTTATTTTCTTCTTTTCAGTTTCCTCCTTGTCTCTCATTGGTTCCTGCCTCCCTGTCTCCTCCTCCCTTGTCTGTGAGGATTCGTGAAGGTGAAACATGTTCAACACAAACTGATTCTCCACACACATCTATGGGCTCAAATTGTGGTCATAAATATTTTGTACTTGTAAATCTGACCGACTAGTTGTGAACTGAGTTTTGTAACCTTGTAAACCAAAATATCTAAAACATTTATGTTTGTGCATCTGTAGATGCAAATTGGTGTGTGTGCAAAAAAGATTTGAGTTTTTTTGTTGTTGTTTTTTAAAAGAAAGAAAAGAAAAATAATAATAACAATAATTATTATTGTTACCAGCCTAATAATAATTAGGCTGAAGAACCAACAATTTTAGCCCATAAGAACCATAAGAATGAACTACCTCCAGGACCTGAAGCTCAGTAAAGCACCCCTCCAACAGCCAAACCTATCTGTTCTCTCATTGGATTGTCACCTTTGTGATTGACATGACGTTAACCAATCAGCTGAAAGGAAGAAAAATTCGGTCAAAATTTGTACTTTGAGGTTGTGTGATCCCCTTATAGTCTGAGCACACCTTTCACTCCCCAATATTTAAATATGGGGACCACTACCCGAGTCTGAGAGTCAAGGGCCCCAGATATGCAACGTTGCAAAGGCCTGTCAACCAAGTGAGCCCTACAACATCGAGAGCCTTCAGGAACTCAGAGTGAATCCCATCCACACTACAGGCTCTGCCACCAACCAGGTGTTTAATTGCCTCATTGATTCCAGACTCACTTCCCTTACAGAAGATCATCTGTGGGATTAAGGACGGCTTGAAAAAGTCTTCATACCCCTTGAAAATTTACACATTTTTTCACCTTAAAACCACAAACTTAAATGTTTTTATTTATGTTTTTAGTAATAGGCAGAGGCTAGCCTGTTTGGCACCCTGGGCGAACACTCCATTAAAAAAAGATGATCTGATGTCTTCTCTGCTTAATAAGGTAATTAAAGAAGCACTGACACATTTTTCTGTATGTTTTTACATAATTCCACCATTTCTGGTTATAGATGCAGAAAATTCATGAAATGAAAAATCTTCCTGATCACAACCTCAGTCTTGTTCTAAATGACTTCTGCATACTATTGTGAATAAAAAATGAAATCTGAGATTTGTGAAACAGTTCTTTCTGTTGTTATTTACATTTTACGAAGGCCCCCAGATCTTGTGTAACTGGGTTTGTAAAGGCAGTTGTTCAAGCTCAGCACAGCCTTGCAGTGACAGTCGGTCACAGGACTTTCATAGCGATCTGAAACTGCAGCTTCCCAGTGAGAAGCTTACAGGTAAAGTCACAGGAGTCATAATTTAATAAAAAGATTTACTCAATCTAGCCTTCCCTAGTTATTGTCTGTATCCTGTAAATGTTCTTTTATGTAGTTTTAATTATTTTATTTTATTGTTGAATAATCTCCTAGTCGAGTTGTGTTTGTATTTTCTTTTACATATTTTCACTGCACTGCAGCTAATTAGTGCGCTCCACCTGTTGGTGTATTTATTCGCTTTTAATGTTTCCCTCCTATAAATGATCGTATTACTGTAAAACACTTTGGGGTACTGCTGGTTTTAAATGTGCTGTATAAATAAAGTTGTATTCTCTTTGTTATTTCCTGTTCATTGAGCTGTTCATAGACTGCATGAACTGCAGTATTAGCAAACTGCACATATAATTTATGTCCACTCAGGACTGTATGCTTGTCTTTCCACGTTCATATGTATATTTATATTTAGACCCATGTCTCTGTATTCATCTGTTTATCTTAATAGTTTTGTTATCATATCTCTGTTTCTACACTGATTTTATATGTTGTTTCTTGTATATTTGCTGCTATGATAACTCAGTTTCCCTCTGAGATCAATAAAGTTTCTCTGATTCTGATGAAGACGAGTGTATTAGAAACAGCTCGTCCTTGTGGAGAAGCAGCAGCGTGACGAGCTGATGATGTTAACAGGGAAGTGGTGAAGCTGAAGGTATCACTCTGCTGTCGGTCTCCAACATGACAACATGCGGACTTCATCTGTCGCTCTGCTCCTCGGTGAGTCAAACCCTCCCTTCTTCAATTCTTTATCACAGCTCCAACACACACTAAAGGTCAAAGGTAAAGAGCCTATTTTCAGCAGCTGGAAGCTCTCGCTGATAGTTTCTCTCACATGAAATCTGTTCAGATCTGTTGGTTTTGTTTTCCTTAGTGAGAAGAAGTGATCACTACTTCTTTTGTTTATCTAAGGCTGGTTGTGTCTGATATTTGTTTGTGTGTTTGGACACAAATCAAGTGGTGTATTTCCTGTAAGCACCTCATATTTAACTCGAGTGTATGAAGATACAGCAAATGACAGAAAACTGTTTCAACTGCATAAACTCTTTAAAATTTAGAAGTTTGACTCTGCGTTTCTCTGTAATCTGGACTGACTCACAGAGCTGAAGCTTCATGTCGTGTCTGTAAGAGAGGAAAGTGACCTGTTTTCATCAAACATTAACCTTTACTCAGGAAACCACGGCTCCTAGCTGCATGTACCACATGTTCTCCTTATCTGCCTGTTGTAATCATCACTTCCTCTGTTCAGACCAGATTGACTGAGTCTAACTAAATGACTGAAGATAGTTGGTTTTTCAGAATTAACGTCGGATTTTCCTCATTTTCTGTACGCTTTGTTAATTTTCTGATGGCGATTTAGACGAGCGGGACTCAAACGACTGTAATGTTTACTAAACAGATTTATCAGGTCGCTCACTCAGCAGCTGATATTGCCAAAGTCGCCTAACTTTAATCCAGTGATCTCGGTGGTTTGATGGTTCATTAACTCTGATTGCTTTTTTAAATGTCTCTGTTTTACTTAGCCAGTAAGAGCTGATTGGGCCTAACCTACCTTCGGCAGCACTGGCTATGGGAACCTGCTAATGTTGGGTTTAATGTTGTGATTAGTAGAATCTGTAGTTTTTTACTTACTGAACAACTACTTAGAAACCTGCAGACGTATCAATATAAAAGAATTAGGGCCTGCAAAACAAGCAGGTCAAATTTCAGAATTTCTACCTAAAAAGAAATTAAAAGGAAAAATAGTCCATTTGAATTCAGCTCGAGCATTTTACACCAGATCTGCTTGGTCAGGTTTGAATGATGTTTCCAGAACCACACAGGAACAGATTACAATTTCCTGCCCTCTGACCTTCAGTGACCTCTGACCTCCTGTTACAGGTGTGTGTGTGCTGCTGCTGTCTGCACTGCCTGTTTGTGCAGGTGAGTAGATGAAGTGCACCATGGTCCAGGACAAACACTGAGTGTAAACACTGATAGAAACTGTCCGTCTGTCCTCCAGTCTCTCTGAGCGTCAGTCCAAACCTTCAGCAGTTCTTCACAGCAGCCTCAGTGTCTCTGACATGTGACGGTCAGCTGGGCTCTGATGGATGGACGGTGAAGAGGGACACAGGAAGTGGGACTGAGTCATGTGGAGCAGGTGGGTGGGGCTTTGGGAGGATAAATGGTTCATCCTGTGTTTTTGATGAGTTCAAGCCAGTCAGTGGAGTTTACTGGTGTGAAGGTGAAGCTGGAGAGAAGAGTGAAGAAGTCAACATCACTGTATCAGGTAATGAAGTAATTCATTTCATCATCAGACTAACAGCACACTGTTATACCACCTCTACATCACTCTGTGGGTCTTTTCTTCAGATAAACATGTGATCCTGGAGATCCCTGCACTTCCTGTGAGGACAGGAAGTGATGTCACTCTACGCTGTAAATACAAAATTGGTGGCACAGCCGCAGCTTATTTCTACTTTAATGGACGTCCTGTTGGACCTACATCAGAGAAACTCATCACCATTAACGTGCAGCAGTCTGATGAAGGTCTCTACTGGTGTTCTACTGATGAGTTTGGATCATCTCCTCAGAGCTTTCTGAGGGTCAGAGGTCAGAACACTGACATCACTTCCTGTCTGCTGAGCTGATGATAAATTTACTGAATCAGCGTCATTATCTCTCCTGCAGGTCCTCTTCCTCCCACAACAACAACAACAACAACAACATACACTGATGTCTCCCATCCACCTTCTCCTTCTCTTCCTCCTCCTCCTCTCCAGCCCTTCATCATCCCAGTCGTAGCTGCTGTGGTTTCTCTGGTTCTGGTTCTGGTCCGGCTCCTTTGGAAGAAACACACAGGTATAGAGTCTGTCCGACCCAACTGAGCACTTGTAAGTGAAGCAGTATACATGTATGTATGTGTTGTATGGGATCAGTCATTCTTGGTCTTATCACTCTCATGCTGCCTTCGTGGCTCTGCCTAGTCCACAATGAGGCTCCTTCAAATGATGTCACCTACTCTGAGGTCACCAGTAGAGAGTCATCCAATAAGATGCCAGTCATCCAACCAGAAATGGTTTACTCCACCCTGAGGACAAACACTACAGGTACGGAAATGAGGGATAAAAGCAGGAAAACTAGAGATACACTTAGGTTAATACATCTTTTGTGATGTTGTATAAATAAAGCCAGAATGCAATGATTTGTGTATCTTATAAAAGCATATTTTAATAAATAGAACACAGTAAAGGGATTGAATGCACAAATGGAGAAAAAGCAGGTGGTCCCAAAGACAAACAGGTGGAGGAACACTTCCTGAAACTGTGTCTGTGAGCATTGTTCACCTGCCTTCCACAAATGCAGGTTGAAGCTCTATAATGCAAAGAAGAACCACATGTGAGCACGCTCCAGAATCAGCCTCTTCTTTGTGGTTTTCTTATCTCAGCTTATTTCTTATCTCATGATAAAATACAGGTTTGTGAGATTTGCACATCATTTAGTCTGTGTTTGCACAGGGTCCCTGTGGTTTTTAAGAATTGGAGTAAACTGTGGTCGTGGAAACATTGACTTATATTTTCCTCAAATGCATCAAAACAAAGAGGAACTGTGACTCAACGGCTTCAAGCTTTATGAAACATAAACTCTCTTTAGTTTCCTGTCTGACAGTAAAACATGTTACTGGTTTCACGTCTGAACCTTACTGTGGTTTCACTGGTCGAGTCGCAGTTTGTAAAAATGGGTCAGTGTCAGAGAAAACCATGGCAGCAATCCTGCAGCTCAATCAGAACGCTGTAATGGAAGGAAGTGATTGGTGCATGATGTGGAAGATTAGTGTGTATGACACCATGCAGCATGAACTGTCTGATTGAACTCCAGTGTGAAAATGATTTGGGGAGATTTTGTCACAGCATGCAGCAGCACACTATGAATTTGAGGAGTGGACCCAAAATCCTGACACGAACGAACATAGAAGATAAACAAAAGGGGAGCCGTCTAACAAGGCTGATAAAAACATCTGGAAATAAAAGACAGAGGTGAAGCTAAACAATAACATAAGCGTGGAACATGAAAGCACAAGCCACCGATGTTTCACTGGCATGTAAGTTTGGGGTTATACACATAAAAACAAGGTTAGGCCATGAAGACTCTGTGAAAGAGACGATGAAGAGAGAGAAGAATTTGTTCAAGAATTACACCTCGTAGTAGAAAGGAGCTGAGGAAGACTCACTTTGATTGACGAGGATGTTTCGATTCACTGTGTTGGGGCAGCAGTCAGATGTAAAAGCACGTACATGGTGAAGTCACCTGAGTTTGTAGTTCCCAGAGTCGAGTGTTTATTTTCACCCACATCAGAACAGGTGCTGCTCGTGTGGTTAGCTGATGAGAGAAGCTGAAATCTTTGTGTGACAGAGCTTCCTTGTTGTGACCATGAAGTGTTTTATCTGTTTACGTTTAGTTTAACAGCTGTTTGAATGATGTGGAGTCCAAAGAGTGCATGTCAGCAGATACTGAACCTGAAGCTTTGCTGAATCATATTGTTTCACATTGTTCTTCAGTGTTATCAATAACAAAAATAATAGTTTGACTTGAGTTCAGCAGACAAGGTTTGATGGGAACTCCAAGTTCACAGTGAGATGAAAATGAATCCCAGATGTTCGGTCACACAGTGGCTTGTTTCTGTCTTTGATCCCTTCAGCGCAGTGACCAACGTGCATGACAGGTGAGGACACGGGTAGGGTGTGCTGTGATATTCACGTCCCGTTGTTATTATACACTGAACACATATACACAACATTACTGTGGATGATGACTAATCCATTCAAAAGAAAACCGAGAAACATTTTGGGGTTAAAGTATTTTATTATCTGAGCTTCGGTTTAACAATTTGGCCCAAAGTTTCAGGTCCAGTTTTTTTTTTTTCAACCAACCGCAAGGTTTGAAATATTAAATGTGGACTTTTAACAAGGTCTGTTTTTAAGTTGGTAGGACAGTAAATCCCTCACCATCTGAGTGACCTGTCCCATGACTGCACACTCAACTGTCCCATTTTTACAGAAGGTGGAGGAACCACAGACGCCACAGAAGAAATTAAAAAGTGAAAGAAACGACGAGTTTCTCTGTGTAAACAGGAAGCTGAGGACAGACCTGCAGATGTGTCGGTCTCACCGTGGGAACATTTACAGTCATCAGCTTCCTCCTTTCTTCATTCACTCCCATTTAATCCAATCAATGGAGTCATGATGGCAGCAAGTGAGGAAGGCGTCCTGTTTCCAGTTCCTCCAGAGAAACCAGGAGGAGGAACTGAAGAGATCAAACTGCTGCTGGTTTGAGTCTCTGCAGCTTGAACTCTGACAAAGGTCGTCTACGATGGAGCTGCTTCCTTCATTTCAATCTGATCAATACTCTGAACTCCTGCTATAATTTCAGCAGGTGTGATTTAACACAGATTTAATGAACAGACAGATCTGCATCGATCAGGAACTTTCCTGTTTATATCAGGAAGAGAGGGGGCACACTTAATTATCTCTTTGGGTACAGCCAGTGATTTTCAGGAGGGGCCCAGCAGTAATAAATGCATCAACTAGTTTTTCAGCATTTTACTCTGAGATGGGAAGTTCTGTTTTTGGAGACAGCAGAATCTGAATGCTTCGTTATGTTTGATTTATTTAATATTCTTATTGGTATCTGAATATTGTGCTGGAGTGGACAGGGGTTAAGGAAGAAAAAGGCCCACTCCAACAACACAAAGCACACTTAAATCATACACAACGCCTGAAGGACAAAACAGACAAAACGCAAACAAATGTACATTTTTACAGAGTGTGTTTGTGAGTGTCTGTGTATGAGTGTTTGTCATGAAACGTACTTGAAAGGTGAAATTCTGTAATGACTGTAGAAATGTAATAATTATGATGCGATTAAAAAGGAGAAACAAAGGCTGCACAGCACATCCAGGTCCTGCCAGCTGTGGCTCTGCAGCTCATGTCCCCAAAGGACAGAGACGACTGTACTGCTTAAGTGGAACGAGGCAGCTTGAGTGATTAATATGAAACTGATATGACAAAATACTGCAGAGGACGACACATATGACAGATTACAGTCGTAACCAAGAGCTTCAGTTTTATCAATGTTTAGTTTGAGAAAGTTTAAGGACAACAATGATTTAACTTCCATGAGGCAGTCGCAGCAGGAGATGGGTGGAATTATGTTTGTAAGAAATACACAGCTGAGTGTCGTCTGCATAAAAATGAAGGCTAATGTTATATTTCCAATATATGTGGCAGATTTGAAGTGTGTAAATTATGAATAAAACGGCCCCGATAGATAAAAATATTTGCTTTGAGTTTCTCTTTGAGTTCATTGGAGCAGCGGCTCGGCCTCACTGTGACGAAGCTGCTGGTGCTAACAGGGAAGTGGTGAAGCTGAAGCTGCTGTCAGTCGTCGTCTCCACAACATGAAGACTTCATGTGTGTCTCTGCTCCTCGGTGAGTCAAACACTCATATTCATCCATTCATTTACTGTACTTCCACACTCTGTAAAGGAGAACACATCGTCAGCTCTCACTGGCTGAGCTGAAACTTCCACTGAAATCAAATCTGTGTAGATCTGCTGGTTTGCTTCGTTTAGGAAGACTTCGCTCTGCTTCTTTGTTTACTTGGCTCCACCTTAAAGCTGGTCAGCTGGACAGGAAACAAAACAAGATGATATTTATGTATGAGCATCACGCTTTAACTCGAACACACAAAGAGTCAGTGAATAACAGAAAACAGTTTCAAACTTGCTGCTTTATAGTAATGAAAGTTTGTTTTTACTATGATTCAAATTTGTCTCATTAACATCCAAAACCTGCTGAATGCTCAGAACTGAATCTAATGAAAGTCGAGCAGCTCGACTGAGTCAGTGAAGCTTCAGTTAGTGTGTGTAGCATGAAGGCAGACGACCTCATTCATGAAACAGGAAACCACAGCTGCTGCGTTAAGCTTCTTCTGATTGGCTCTGTGTGTAGACGATATTTCCTTTATTACGAACAAATTTTCCAATGTGTGGACAGTCAATAATCGTCCTGTGTCTCTCAGGACTCTGGAGCTTCACTGATCTGTTTTCAGATCTAAATGTTGCCAAAGTCACTGTTTGGGTCAGTTTAGGCACCAAACTCTAAATAAGCACGTAAAATGTAAGCCTGCATTAATAATGCATAAACATCAAACCCTCATTTACATGAGGTGACACATGTCAGCCATGCTGATGGTTTGTTTTCATGAGCGGTGCTTGATGACCTGTGATGGTACCCTCCTTTCATAAAGATGGTCGAGTGTGTGTTAAAATAAAAGAAATGATGAAGCTCCTTTCATCCTCAACTTGAAAAGCTCGATGATGCAGAGACTTCAGGAAATTACAAAGTTTCCTGAAAGAAAAAACTATGTGACTATAACATCAGAGTGTCTCTAAATGACCTCTGACCTGTTGCAGGTGTGTGTGTGCTGCTGCTGTCTGCACTGACTGTTTGTGCAGGTGAGTAGATGAAGTGCACCATGGTCCAGGACAAACACTGAGTGTAAACACTGATAGAAACTGTCCGTCTGTCCTCCAGTCTCTCTGAGCGTCAGTCCAAACCTTCAGCAGTTCTTCACAGCAGCCTCAGTGTCTCTGACATGTGACGGTCAGCTGGGCTCTGATGGATGGACGGTGAAGAGGGACACAGGAAGTGGGACTGAGTCATGTGGAGCAGGTGGGCGGGGCTTCGGGAGGATAAATGGTCCATCCTGTTTCTTTGATGAGTTCAGCCCAGTCAGTGGAGTTTACTGGTGTGAAGGTGAAGCTGGAGAGAAGAGTGAAGAAGTCAACATCACTGTATCAGGTAATGAAGTCATTCATTTCATCATCAGACTAACAGCAGACTGTTATACCACCTCTAACTCACTCTGTGTGTCTTTTCCTCAGATAAACATGTGATCCTGGAGATCCCTGCACTTCCTGTGAGGACAGGAAGTGATGTCACTCTACGCTGTAAAAAGAAAACTGGTGGCATAGCCGCAGCTTATTTCTACTTTAATGGACGTCCTGTTGGACCTACATCAGAGCACATAATCACCATTAACGTGCAGCAGTCTGATGAAGGTCTCTACTGGTGTTCTACTGATGGTTTTGGATCATCTCCTCAGAGCTTTCTGAGGGTCAGAGGTCAGATCACTGACATCACTTCCTGTTTAAAGCCAATCTGCTAAGCTGATGATAAACTGACTGAACCAGCTTCCTCATTTCTCCTGCAGGTTCTGTGACACCAATCTCTGTTGCAACAACAGAAAGAGCAACAACAACAACCACCACCACCATCACCACTCATATCTCCCATCCTTCTCCTTCTTCCTCCTCCTCCTCCTCCTCCTCCTCCTCCTCCTCCCTTCCAGTCATGGCAGCTGTAGTTTTTCTGTGTCTCCTGGATCTGATTCTGGTTGTAGTTCTGCTGACAGGGTGGAGACAAACAGGTATGAAGTGTGTCAACGTCTTCAGAGCTTGTGATGAAACATTGCACCAAAACACTTCTTTATCTCATCCTGTAACATATGATATTGAAATGTCTGCTTTTATATTTGTGTCTCATTGTGTGATTCAAGGAAACATTATTTACATGAAAAATACAAAATATTCACCTTAGATATATGTAGGAGGTCACTGATTGGCCCAAACTTCAACCTATCACATCATTGCACAAATAAAATCATTCTATTGTTCATGTTTTCAGGGGCATTTAGCCAAAAGGTTCCTTCACATGTAAATTTGTTAAAATGTTTAAGAAATGTTTGTATTATAAATGCATGTTAGGTAAATGATATTTCTCAGAGTTATATCTCATGTATTATACTCACATACCGTGTGCAGGAGAACAGTGGCGAGCCGTCTGATATCACAATAAGACACATGTGGGTTTGAACCTGCTGGGTGTCCAAATGATGTGTACGAGGTTAAAGTGAGCGTAGTTTCACTTAATTAATCAAAATCATTGATCCTGAGTCTATTGAATCTATATTCTTTTCATTGCTGCAGGAAGAACTCTGCCATCACTTCAGAGGAAAGTCGTCTACGAGGGTCTCACCTTAAAAAAAACAGCCAATAAGATTTCAATCATCCAGTCACATGTTGTTTTTTCCAGTCTGAGGACAAACGCTGCAGGTAAACACTCAGTTTGTATCTAACAAGCTGGTAAAAGATAAATCAGTGAAAATAAAAGTTAATGTTTACACATTATTTATTTTCACTGTGATCTCCGTTCCTCAGATTCCTGCCATTAATTAATGCTTCAGTCTTAAATATGGTAAACCTCTCTACTAATCATCTACACAGGCCTTCAAGTCTGAAGTAGTTAAACTGTTACTTAAAAAGCCATCTCTAACCCCAGCAGCTTCAGCTAGTTATAGGCCAAACTCTAACCTTCCTTTCATGTCAGAAGTTCTTCACGCATGTTGATGCGTGCTCAACCATCCAGGTAAGTAAATTCCAAATGTTTGATTCTGTTCACCTGGACGTGGCGATTTCAGTGGGAGAAACGTCCAAGTGACTTCTTCAGTCTCAAAGTTGCGGCTGACGATGAACAGAATCAACCTTCACACGTGTTCTCCTGGTTTAAAAAGAGGTCAATGATAGCCTGGGACACCTGATGTTCTGCACCAATCACATCCCACATATAGTTCTTATTCAAGCCTTTACTGTTGTGCAACATATTGGTGACACACATAATGTGACAGATCCTGTCTTAACAATAAAAATCCCTAACTTACAGCGGGGTGAGGGTGTAGCTACACACTCTGCAGTGTTTACTGCCGCTCTCCTTTCTTTCCCTCTTTTCTCTCCTCTCATCTCCTCTCTCTCTCATTACAGGTGTGTCAGAAGAAGGTAACCGATGGGCTGTCCAACCTCTTTTTAAAGGAAACAACAAGCACTCATTTAAAATGAGTGTAGAAACTGACAGATGAACCTTCAGTTAATATCTTTGTTTAATTAAAACTTGTTTAAATAAAACTCTTGTTAATGAGTCTCCTGTTGTTTTTCTCATTGGCCTTATATCAGCAGGTTTAATAACAAGCATATGACTTTCTAAAGAACTGATTTATGATTTTTCAGGTCTTGCATTTGGTTGTAGCACAAACTGAAAGAAGTTTTTAAACTTCAGCATAAACGTGATAGGAGGTCATTAGAATTTCAAAGCACCAGTCTAGCATGAAGCTAAAGTTTCCAAATGAAAGCCTTGCAGACTCACAACAACATATATAATATTTTAATAATAATATAACCTTTATTTAAACAAACAAAAGAAAACTTTAATCACTTCTATATCCACGAGGCAGCCAGTCAAATGTTCTCTATTTGAACCTCTGAAAGTCTGACAGTTTTTTGAACGAGCTGGAGGCAGAGATGCGCTTTTGACTGAGAAGTGAGGAGGATGTTTTCAAGATGTGCTTAAAAGATGAATAAATACAACTGCTGTAAACTGAAGTACTGAGTCAACATCTGTGCTGAAATAAAAGTTGAAAAAACACTTCAAAAACGTCCCTTTATGCTCGCTCCTCTTCAGCAGGGCTAGGTAGATGCTAAAGTACCGCAACTGCAACTTATGGGCACCTGCAGTGGTTCCAGAGTGGGACAAAGAAACATAAATAAATAAAAAATATGTTCCACTTTAACCCACGACTTTAGCATGCATCATCTCTATTTGTTTAAAAATGTGGGCAGTAAAACTGAAAAGCAGTGAGAAAAAAACTACTCAAGTAAAATACAGATACATGAAAATGTACTAAACAGTAAATAAACACAAATCTCTGATTTATGAAAATCTTCAGACCTGAGTCTGTGAGGAAACTCAGCAGAACAGATGGGAAGCAGCAAACTAGACATTAGAAATGGATGCCAGAGAAACCTGAGGACCAGGTTTGTGCAGCTGGTGCAGGAGTTGAAACAGTAACTGGTGGTTTTCAGTAAGACACAACTGGTGAAAGATTGATTGTTAAACGTTTCTAGAACATACCCACGTACCCGTGCACATAATTAAAAGCTGTTGGTGTATTTGGGGATTTTATTTTTTATTTATTAATACGCTGTTCTTGTTTTTGTTTCAAATACACTAAACTTACTGTTACTCTGGGTTTTCACTTCTTGGCTACCATGCCAACCCCCAATCCCATCCCTAAAACTTCCCCCATCTCTGCACAGGATGGAGAAGAACCCGTCTCTTCTCTTTAAACAAATGTAGAACTCACACAGACTGTGAGTAAAAACAAATGATGACCACCGCACTGTTTGAAAAGATTTAAACAAAACAACAATTTCCCAAGTAATGAGGTTAATAACAAAAAGAAATCCTAATTAGAGGTGAAGAAAAAGAAAGGAGAACATCTTAAGTGAAACCCAAATCAGAAGAAAAAAGACGTTACAAACACAACAGTGATCATAGCCCAGTTTATGTTTAACATATCAACAACACTTTTATTAAAGCAGGTAAATCTGTGTTTACTTTGAAACATTAAAGAGCTCAATAAAAACTCACACTGACACAAGTTACACAGCTCAGTCATCCTGAAGCTGAAGAACATTTCTTATCTGAAAATCTTTCAGACCCACTCTGATCAACACTGTTACTGTTCTACCACCAGACACTTTATTAGGTACACCTGTTCAACTGACCCTAACTGCAAATATCCAATCAGTCAATCACATGGCAGCAAACCAGCTCATTAAGGCACGTAGACAGCATCAAGCCAGCCGACTCCAGTTCAAACTGAGCATCAGAATGATGACAAAAGGTGACATAAGAGACTTTGAATGTGACAGTCTGGTCTGCGTATTTCAGAAGATGCTGATCTGCTGGGATACTCCCAACAACCATCTGTGGTGTTCACAGAGGACGGTCTAAAAAAGAGAAAATATCCAGTGAACAGCAGCTCTCTGAGAAAAAATACTTTGATGTCAGAGCTCAGAGGAGAATGGACAAACTGCTTCAATAGCTCTCATTATAACCAAGGTCTGCAGAAGAGCATATGCTAATTCACAGCCCGATGAACCTTGAAGCAGATGGGCTACAGCAGCAGAAGACCACACTGGAGCAGAAATGAGCTTCTCCCTTGGAGGTAGGGGGAGAAGTTCAGCCATCCAGGAGGTGCTCAGAGTAGAGCCGCTGCTCCTCCATAAAAAGGAGCCAGTTGAGATGGTACAGGCATGTCCCACTGGGAGGAGTCCCCAGAGCAGACCCAGGACATGCTGGAGAAGTTATATCTCTCAAGTGGCCTGGGAAGACCTTGTTGTGTCACTGGACAAGCTGGGGAGAGGCAGGCCTGGGCTTGTTTGCTTAGGCTGCTGCCCTGGCAACCCGGCCCCAGAGAAGCAGAAGAGGATGGATGGATGGATGGAGTATCATGTAAGGTAACCACCGATGGTGTTTTTGAAATTAATTATTTAAAGTGATGATGTTTCAGTGTTTCTTGTGTAGTTTGTGAGTTTGTCTTATTTCCTGTTCTCTACAAACTTGATTTAATCATTTTATGGGAAAGAGCAAAAATCAAAATGAGCTTTCTGCACATTACTCACAAACTCTGAAACTTTACACTTATGAACTGAACTGTTACCTTAGAGTTGCTGTGAATGCATCTCATGCAGTTTATTTACTGTCCTCACGGTCCAGAAGCAGCAGCGTGACGAGCTGATGAAGGTAACAGGGAAGTGGTGAAGCTGAGGATGTCAGTTTTCTGTCAGTCGTCCTGGCAACATGAAGATTACATCTGTGTCTCTGCTCCTCGGTGAGTCAAACACTGAAGCGCTTCACTCATCTATCACAGATGTCAGCTTTCACTCAGGAAACCACAGCTGCTAGCTGCATGTGCTAAATGTTGACCAGCCTTTGTTACGCAGTCTTCACTTCCTCTGTTGTAAACAAATTGTCCGTTATCTGCACTTAATCTAATTTCATTTCTCTGAGAGTTCGTATGCTTGTTATTTTGATGATTCAAACATGAGCAGACCGAGACTCACACAGGACGTAAACCTGCAAATAACAGCAATAAAAACAGCTTCTGCAGGCTGTTCATCCACAGCTGAGGTGGAATGAACAGCTAGAAACCATGAGCAGAGTGGGAACTCAGAGTTCCTTCGTGTCCTCATGTCAGCTGACATCGAGAAGGCCCAACAGCAGCTGCACTTCTCCTTGTGTCCTGTCTTAATTTTTTATAAGTTAGCTTCCTTAGTTCTGTTCCCTCTTTATGCCTCCTTCTCTTCTTCCCACTCTCACATCCTTACTTCTTGTCTCCAGTCTCCTTGTTCCTTCCTTCTTTACTCTTTTACCCTTTTTTCTTTCAGCTCTCTCCTGCCTCCTTGTGCGTTCTTGTCTCAAAGTTTCCTTCACCCTTGACTCCTGCCTCATTACCTCCTCTCTCCTTGTCTCCTCAATAATTTCACTCTTCTTTAATCTCTTCTTTTCTGTCTCCTCCATGTGTCTCCTTGATTCCTGCCTCCATGTTTCCTCCTCCCTTGTCTGTGAGGTTGCATGAAGGTGAAACATGTTCAACACAAACTGATTCTTCACACACATCTGGTGCAAATGTGTGTGTGTTGATGAAGTGTGAAATTCACAGCAGCCTAATTGAATTAGACACACACTCGTTTGTCTGACGAGATCTTTTCCAACAGATGTGAGCAGATGTGTGTGTGTGCGCGCGCGCGTGTGTGTGAATAGTGCGTTTGAAACAGCAGCATCTTCTTTACACATTTAAAATGTAATTCTGACCTCTGTTGATGAATCTCTCTCACACACACGTACAGAGGTTCCTTCTCAGCTGTTTCTAACCTCAGTTAACCTTCAGTCTCAACACCGGGTCAAAGGTCAGCCCTCACATGCTGCACTTTAAACGCAGTCCTGAGTTTCCTGTGAGGATCAGAGATGTCGATCACTGAGTTTGTCTGTGTGTGTGTACCTGTTTACACATCTTGTGGGGACCAAAAATTGGAATGTTTTATACTTGTGGGGACCAGCAGCTCTATGGGGACAAAACTGCCCGTCCCCACAAGTTTAAAGGCATTTTTGTGGCTCAAAATGTGGTTTTAGTGTCAGGGTGTGTGTGTGTGTGTGAAGAGTAATTTGTCCTAATCTATGTCTGCGGGTCAGGTCTGCGTTTTATCAGGACCCATGTGTTCTGCAGGAACATCGCTCAGGTCCATCAGGTTTAAGAGGACGGGCTCTGACCTTCAGAACCAAACTGACCAGTTCAGCGGCCGAACAGCCATGAATCCTGACGCTCTGGAAACCGGAGACTCACTCTTACTCTGGCAAAGCTTCAGCTGTCTGACAGCGGCAGCTACAACTGCACCGTCCGTAAGTTTGGAGTAGAACTGGGTCAGTCAAGAGTGCAACTGCAGGTTCAGCGGGTCAAAGGTGGAGGTCAGTGCAAAGAGATTCAAAATCACATGGAGTGTCACAGAGTGTTAATCATTTTATGTTAACATCATGTAATGTTCATGTTTTCGTTGTGTTATAAGTTCCCATCATTGTCCCAGTGGCTCTGGGTGTCCTGGCTGTAGTTGCAGCTGTCATCGTGGGTGTTGGAGTTTACTTCAGAGGCTATTTTAAGGAAGGTATGTTGTGTGTGTGACGTGTTTGCATTGTGAATAATCTGAATCATCCCTAAACCTCAGATTTATTTACTTGACTTGCAGTGTTTTTTCTTCTTCTTAATCTATTAGTTATGTTAATAGGTTGTTTTAATTGTCTCCTTTCTTTCAATAAAACACAAACCAGTGTTTCCCCATGTTTCATGTTCTTAAGGAATCCTCCAGCACATTTTGCAGAACAGGCTCCTCTCTGTCATTGAGGAGCCTGAGGACAAACGGCAGCTATTTGTCTAGAATCCTAATTGAATTACTCTTTGCTCCCCTCACACACTTTACATGTCAAACATGGGGGCTTTGACAGACTGCGTGCACAGCTGACAGCTCCAACAGGATAGTGCACGTGTTTAAAAACGGTTCTGACCACCTTGAAAAACAGCACTGGTTTTATATAGTGATGTGCGATACCACTGATTTCCTTTCCGATCCGATACCAAGTAATATTCAGGGTGGTATCGACGATACTGATCCGATACCGATACTTTGTACAAAAACTTATTTTATTTATTGTATCTCAAATTATAGCGTCATAATGATTTTTTTCCCCCTTCTTTCTCTCTTTTTTTGAGGTTGAAATGGCAGAAAAAAACTAAGCAGGGTGCCCGCATCATCCGTGTATGTACTAAAACTATATAAATCTAAGTATACATAGACATTTTTTTATTCAGTTGAATAAACATGTCTTTTCATGTATTAGGTTAAACAGCACAAAACTCAAAGATACCATGGGCAAGCAGCTGTCCCCCTGTACAAGGATGAGTATACCTGGTTGCAGCGTTACAATCATATCAGAGAGTATGTTGAAGGCTGTTCGGAGGCACCGACTTTTTTCCACAGTTCTAGTGGAGGTGTTCTTCATAGACTACCGGTATTTTTCAAGGCAGCCTGGGAGATGATGAATCTGGGGATTGCCCCCACCTTCAACATGCTACGTTCCTCCTGTAGCACTTACGTGAGAAAACCTTTCATTTTTATTTTTTGACACACAATGAAGTAGGTTAAAGTGTCATGGGTTTTATTCATGTGGTTTCTTTTTAAAACATTATTCTTTCAGGCCAAGCGACAGTTGGGACGTAAATCTTACGACAGAGTGGCAACATTTATGTGCCATGATGCCATCACAGCCAAAAGATTTTATCAAGGTTATTTAAATAAGCTAAAGTGAAGTCATATATTTATCTATACACTTACATTTATTCATATTTAGTAATATTGCTTTGCACAGCAGAGGACACACTCCAGAGCCGAGCACTGACCACCAATGCAATTGCAAAATATGCAGCAATGAAAAGGAAAAGGAGAGAGGACAGAGGATCTGTGCAGGACGAGGACAGTGAAGGATCTGAAAAGGAAGAGCAGCAGTCATCAGGAACAGAGGAGCTTGTAGACAGAACGCCCTTCCAGTGTAGCAGTAACAAGGTACGTGTGCCCTGATTCCCTTGGTAAGAGTTTTGATTGGTTCCCCTTCTTTCATATATAATCATTTACTCCATCATGAACAAAACATATTTAATTTGTACCATAAACAGATGGTGAGCCCAGGTCAGGGTGAGGGTGCCGGTAGTGCCGGAGCCACAATAAACGAAACTAAACAGGATTTGAAAAAGGGGGTGGAGCATCTACAAAAAGTGACATACCAGTTGCGCAAGAGAAAAGTATGTAATGTATGTTCTTGTACTTGTTTTTAGTGTTTTCAGTGATTACTAATCTTTCACTTTTCTAAAATCAGATGGTGGTCTTTTACAAAAATGATAGGACAGATGTGGGGAAACTCACACAAGAAGACAATCCAGAAGAGGAGGAGGAGGATGAAGCGAGGGAATGGGTTCCTAAGGTGGGCAGGAAAAATCCAGCAGAGTTTCTTCTCCTGCAGTTAAAGATGTAAGTGTTTTGTTTCCAAACATCCATGAAAAGGAGTAAAATATATATTTTTCTGCTCTAAAAGCAGTCTGTTAGCTCATCTGAAGATGATGGGACAGATGACTGGAAACCCACACAGGATGAATCTGAAGGCTATTCAGAAGAGGAGGAAGAACAAGAACGTAAAAGGATTCCTAAGGTAGCCATGAAAAACAAAACTGGGTGTCCTATGCCACAAAGAGAGGTGAAATTTATCCTCAGTTTCAGTGCTTCCACAATCAATCCATCAAAAATGAGCCAAACATATTGTTGTCTTCTCTGAAAACAGATGGCGGCAGCATCTGAAGAGGATGGGACACATGATAGCAGACCCACACAGGATGAATCTAAAGATGAAGCAGAACATTTGGGACAAATGATTCACAAAGTGGCCATGGAAAAGGTAAAACTTGTCCTCTGTTTCAATGCATTCAACAAAATATGTCTTTGTATTCTTTGACGTCAGATGGTCAGCTCATATGAAATATGCAAGGAGTAAAGGTATTGAAGGTACATGAGTTTAAATACCTGGAGTCAAGCATCCAAAGCAACAAGCAGTGCAAAAGGCCAGGCAGGGGATGGCAGGGCTCAAGATGCTAAGATTTTGTTTGGGAGTGACCAGAATGCAGAAGATTAGAAATGAGTGCATCAGAGAGACAGCTCATGTTGAGTGGTTTGGACACAAAGTTAAAGAGGCAAAGCTGACATGATTTGGACATATGTAGAAGAGGCATAGTGAATATATTGTTCCATATGGAGCTGCCAGGCTGGAGGGAAAGAGCAAGCCCTTAGAGGGAGTTCAAGGATATAGTGATGGAGGATATAGATAGGGTTGGTATGAACGAGGAGGCGGCTATGGATAGGATAAGATGGAGGCAGATGATCCACTATAGTGACCCCTAAAGGGAGGAACCAGAAGAAGAAGAACTCAGCTTATTCGAAGAGGATGGAACATGATGGGAAACCTTCACCAGATAAATTCAAAGACAATTCAGAAAAGATGTGTTTGAGGAAGAGGTGAGTTAGCTGCAGTCCATTTTTAGTGAGGTCATGAGGAGGAGTAGAAAGCTGCAGTAAATCTAATGATCGTGCTGGTGTATGTATAATACCAGCAGTGAGTTCTGAGGACTTGGACGGTCCAAAAACTATTTGCTAACAAATCAGCACAGGCACTTATAGTGGTGCACTATTACAAAATGCTTTTACTCACAAATAGGGGGCTAAAGTTCATTCCTTGCAGTTTGATTTGTTTCTAAAACCATCAATACCAACATGAAACTGGTTTATAATTTTTTTCTTCTTCTTGCATTTCTGTGTGTTATATGTACAGGACAGGGAAACGGCGATGAGCTCATTACGATTACAACACCAAATT
This sequence comes from Simochromis diagramma, assembly GCF_900408965.1. NCBI lineage: Eukaryota > Metazoa > Chordata > Actinopteri > Cichliformes > Cichlidae > Simochromis > Simochromis diagramma. The sequence continues at coordinate 179,145 of NW_024387396.1, forward strand.
CCAGTTGTTACATAACAAATTTGAACATTACATCTAGATGAGCTAAAGTAACCTTGTTTTTCTTTGTCGATCATCATTTTTCAGATGCAGCAGGCCTATGTAAGCCAAGACACAGCAATGACTGTGAATAAGAGTTCAGAAAAAAGGGTGATTCACCAAACCAGATGCTTGAAGAGGCTCACTTTTCATCAGTCAACTCTCTTTGAAGACACGATACCAAGATCTGGTAACTGGAAACCAGCAGCTGTAGTAAAAATACACAAGTTCAAAGAACTTTAAGGTGGAGTGGTATTTATTTATTTCTCATATGGTCTTAGATAACAACAAGAAAGACCAAAGTGGAGTGTCATCTGCAGCAATAATAACCTCAGGTAAATATTAACATTATATTGCACAATATGAACAATGTTAAGTTAATCAGTAAGTAAATTATTATTTTCTTTTTTTTTTTTTGCCTGTCCCGTTTGGCTCTTTTGCCATCAGAATTGTTGTCTAAAGGCAAAGAAAGATACCCAACGGATTTACTTTACCAAATTGACCATCCCAGCCTTGCCGTAATGGTCCATTTGATTCACCTTTTATTGTTTATTTTATTTTCACTTGCTGAATGCGGGACAGACTTGACTGGGGGAAAGAAGGGGAGAAAGAAAGAGGGAAAGAGAAACAGCTGAGAAGAGGGACGGGGGAGAAGGGCAAAAGACAAAAACCAACAGAATGAGCAGAAAAAAAAAAAAGAAAAAAAGAAAATGCATCTATCGATCACCTGGATCACCTGCTGAGAAAGAAAAAGGAAAACAAGCAGAAGAGAACAAGAGTAATAGAATAAACAACATCACAATGATATAGCGTCATAATGATTACAGGACATCAGATTACTTGTTCTTATCACTTAATAATGCAGAGTTCATCATATAGAAATAAAAAAACTGAAGTTGTGCTATTTGAACACGTTGCCTGCCTGCAGCACTAAAGGACTCCGTGAGAGACGTCTGTCTCGCCCTAGCAGCACCTGTCCCTGTCCTCCTCTTCAGTTCGCCTCAACATAAGCTCGTCATATTCTGTGATATGATTTACTCTGAGGTGTTTGACAAGGTTAGTGATGTTGCCACAACCATACATGCCAACCCTCCCGATTTTTCCGGGAGAATCCCGAATTTCAATGCCCCTCCCAGAAATCTCCCAGAGCCACCATTCTCCCGAATATCTCCCGATATTCCACCCGGACAACAAAATTGAAAAACCATATCGCAGAATTTATAGCGGCCCAGCCAATTCCAGTCTCCAACAACGGCGGCAGCGACTTAGTTTTAATATTACTCTTATTTCTTTTTCTGGGCTGCAAAAATGCCTTAACATATTTTCAGGTGAGAATGTAGCTGTGTGAACTTCAAATATCTGAGCCGACCGACACATCGTCTTCAAACCCCCGCGGTCTTTCACTACTCGGGTTAAACACGATATATAAGTCACTTTGATAACTTAAAAATGTTATTGTTTGGCTTTTATCGTATCGTAACGTATTTTATCCGATAAATAACCCTGTAAAATGTATTTACCACCCCCACCCCCAACCAGCCATTTTAATGTCTCCCTAGTACGGCCACAACACCTCACTCTTGGAGCACTTTTTTGTTTTTTGCCACATGTATCGCAAACCACGTCTCAGCTGTTTGTGGAGGTAAAATAAGTCCGCACATGACTCCGATTACACTCAGCCATTGTTGTGAGTGCGCACGCCAAGGGGCTGCGAGACATTTATACAGCCGTATTTCGCACATGACTATGAAAGCAGGATCTAGGACTGAGCAGCTCCCTCTGCAGCTGGATCCTTAGCTTCCTGTCTGACAGACGCCAAGTGGTCAGACTGGGCAGCATCACCTCATCCCCCATCACACTGAACACTGGTGCTCCACAGGGGTGTGTACTGAGCCCTCTCCTATACTCACTCTACACCTACGACTGCACAGCCACTAACAACTCCAACATCATTGTGAAGTTTGCGGACGACACTACAGTGGTGGTTCTTATCACCAACGTTGATGAGACGGCTTACAGGGAGGAGGTCAGCGCCCTGACCCACTGGTGTCAAGACAACCATCTCACCCTCAAACGTCGCAAAGACAAAGGAGTTGATAGTGGGACTTCCGGAGGTGCAGAGAAGTACACACCCCCATCACCATCAACGGCGCTGCTGTGGGAGAGAGTGAGCAGCTTCCGGTTCCTTGGTGTACATCTGGCTGAGGATCTTACGTGGTCAGTACACACAAACAAAACAGTGAAGAAGGCGCAGCAGCGCCTCTTCTTTCTCAGGAGACTGAAAAGATTCGGCATGAACCCCCGCATCCTCAGGACCTTCTATCACTGTGCCATTGAGAGCATCCTCACTGGATGCATCACCACCTGGTACGGCAACAGCACCGCCTACAACTGCAAAGCTCTCCAGCGAGTAGTGCGGTGCTCTGAACGGATAATTGGAGGTGAGCTTCCCTCCCTCCAAGACATCTACAGGAAGCGGTGCCTGAGGAAAGCGGGGAGGATCATCAAGGACTCCAGTCACCCCAGCCATAAACTGTTCAGACTACTTCCATCAGGAAGGAGGTTCTGCAGCATCCGGTCCCGTACCAGCAGACTGAGAGACAGCTTCTTCCACCAGGCCATCAGACTGCTGAACACGTCATAGACACACTCAGCTTCACTACTGGAACTTCAACATTATGCAACTCCATACTGTACAGTAACGCCACTGTTTTGCACATGTTCAACTCTGTATATCTTTTATATATTTATTTATTGTTGACTCTATTTAATTTGTAAAATATGTCTATACACACACACACAACCCACACGTAGAAAAATATTTAGTATACACATCCAGAAACGCATATACTATTATATACTGTACATATATTTATTAGTTTCAGTGTAGCCATTCTTGTATTTTGCTTGTTTACGTTATTGTATTTTGCACAACTCTGTTGCTTGTGAAGCTCGCACACAAGAATTTCACTCACATGTGCTGTACCAAATTACCTGCAATGTGATGTGACAATAAAAGTGATTTGATTTGATTGATTTGAAAGGCGGAAGAGGAAGTAGTTCCTTTGAATGTAGAAAAATCCAAATGTTATAGTTTCTTTCCACTTTGTCCTGTTAATGATAAACTACAAATTTACTCTAAATTTACTAAAATATGATATTTTAATGTGAGAATCGATTCTAGAACATAAATGACTGGAATCGGAGGAATCGATATGTCAGGATCGATCCGCACATCAATAGTTTTATAGAAATCGAACAATGATGAACAAAAACCTGCGGATAGCTGTGGACCTCAGCCTGACTCTGAAATACCCGACAAACAGAGACGCACTCACCTACACCTGCACCGTCTATAACAGGGGGGGAAACATCCTAAAGAAGAAACAAGTGAAGCTCTATGTCAGAGGTGAGTGCTGAAGACAGAAGATGAAGATGTGAGTCAGGAATTAACACTGATAATCTGTCCCTGAGGTGAACAGGACTTGATGAGTGAGCTACAGTAAGATCTATTAAGTTAGGTTTTTCAACCATTACTTTTTTATCAGCTCAAACTGAAGATGTGACACAAGTCCAAGAAATTGAGGAGTTTAACCCTGGAGAACCCATGGGTCAAATTTGACCCCATGGGTTCTCCACGGTTAAGAGAAATTTTAAAAGACATTTTTTTACATAGTTCCATATCAAAGTAATTTTACGATTAAAATAACTTTTAATGAAAATATTATAATGATTATGTTTTTGAGTCAATGTCAGCCTGAAAGCACCAGGATTTTGAGGATCAGATTTTTTCTTAAGGAAACTCGCTCTCACATGAGCTTCTTCTATTTCTCCCCTGTTAAAATGCTGCACGTTTTGTCTGGGCCTGCATAGCCCAGAATAACATCTTATTTAACAAAAGTTCACACTAATCTACATGTAGATAGAAACTTCAAAGGAAATATTAAGTAGGCAAGCTCACATGACGGTCTATTAACTTTTCCAGTTTGGGTGTAGGAAGTGAAGATAAAGACAGATGGCACCTCTTTCTACTAAGTTGAGGGGTTTTGGTTCACAGTTTAGAGAGCTCAACCTGGACTGTGTGAAAATAAACAAAATGATAAATTTCTTCCCATAATTTATTTAGGACACCAAATATAACACAATCCCTGCTCAGTGGAGCAACAGGACAAATCTCAGACTGGAGCCAGTCAAACATGTTTTCAGTGCAGATGTTTTATTTTATCCAAACAAAATGTGCTGAGTGCTGATGATGTTGTGTTCAACTCATTTTGGTATTTTTTCTCCTCTCAGTCCCCCAGGTGGAGGTGGAGCAGGGGGTCGAGTCTGTACAGCTGCCCTGTAAAACCAAACTTCACCTGCTTAAAGGTAGTAAAGTGGAGTGGACCTGCATCCGGACCACAAAGGTCCACATGTATGAGAGTGGCTCTGACCAGCTTGAAGAGCAAGACCACTTTTACAGAGAC